>NC_041407.2:65934751-66182012 GCF_900747795.2 Erpetoichthys calabaricus
TGGTTAGCAAGCCATATCCCATGACATAGAGCTCCATATCTATTGAAGCAATCCCATGGACTAGCTATTAAGAAGTAAGTAAGATCAATTCAATTTATTCTTTATACTGTAGCATCCTTTCCTGGTTTTAACATTCAACTTGACAAGTAATTGATATTGCACCCATTATGTGATTTTCACCTCCAGAGACATTTAGACGTTGTCACTTGCTGTCACCGGCTTAATATCTAAAACCCCCCACCATGTCTGCTCTACTGTATACTATATATAGAGCATTTTATACAAGACATTATGGTTAGCAATGCTGCTTCCTGGGATTACAAATCTCATGCCAAAGTGTTGTCCATGTGGAATGTATATGTTCTCCTAGTTTTTTCGTGGGTGACCCTCTAGATATTCTGGATTTCCTTCTATATCCTCAGAGAGAAATAAGTTACATTGACTGGAAATTTCCAAATGGTCTATTGTGGGGTAGGCCTTGTGGTGGACTGGGGTGATATCCTGGGTTTGTTCCTAACTTATGCCTGATTCCAGCCTTCTGTAACAATGAATTCTTTTGTAATTCATTTATTCTAGACCAGGCTTAATTGGGGGTGGGGAAGGTTTAGGGCTTATCCCGGGTGGCACAAGGCAGAAACAAACCCTGGACAGGATGCCAGTCTATCTCAGGGTGAACACGCACACTCACTCCCACACACCAGCCGCATACTAAGGTCAGTTTAGCGTTGCCAATTCACCTAACCTGCATATCTTTGGACAGTTTGAGGAAACTGGAGCACCAGGAGGAGTCCCACACAGACTGGGAGAACATGCAAGTTCCAAGCAGGGAGGACTCAGGACACAAACCCCAGTTTGCTTATTGAGATGCATCAGCGTTAACACTGCACCACCGGGCTGCCCACAATGAATTTAATTAAGTGGATTTGAGAATGTTACAGTATATACAGTCATAAAACTTTTCCATAATCCTCCTAACCAAACTAATCGAAGGTACCTGGAGCCATTGTGCAATACTGGTGTATTCACAAAGACTTCAGAGCTTTTCCTTTAAATCTACACACATAACAGTCAGTTTCATATCACAGCATACCAGTGATGGTCACAGTAACAAATATTACTGTTAAGAAAAAAATTGCAAAGACTTTATTATAATCCTTTGACATCTCACTTTGAAGAATACCTTGCAGAGGCTGAAAAGCTCAAAGCTAAGTTCAGCCTAGCCGAGGGGCTCTTTTTCCTTTTTCTTTTTTTGTTATAGTATCACCTGAAAAATAGAATGGAAAGTGACTATAACAATGAATAGTCTCGGCATTAATGGGCTACAAATTCATCTTATGGATTTTAGGCTTTCTGCCTTTTCTGCCACACATAAGCCCAACCAAATGATGAATAATGAAAAGCACGTCATTCGCATTCGGGTATCACAAGATGCATCCCGGACTGGTTCAATGCCCTCTAAATTCATGCTTTGATAATGTATTTGGTTTCAGGGCACAGTCAGTTTTTGGGCTTCGAACTGGAATGGACTGCTGGGAAGCACTGTCAACACACATCTCCGAACAAGTGTGCACAATCCACACGGTATGGTAATGTAGGAACATGCAAGGCTTCCTAACCATTATGGAAGAAAGAGAAAGAAATGAAAAACAAAATAACTACAACTATCTCAAGGAAAATTCTTTCTATTATAAGCACAACTGTGCAAAACCTGTCATAAATGTTCAATGTTAATTGAACAGAAACAAAAAATATAGAAAAGAATGGTTGAGGATCCTACATCCATCTAAACAACTAAGAAAAGCTGTACAAATACTAAACCTTAAAACATGTCATAACTGATATGAATTGAGTGTCCACCAGTTTTTTATGTTGTGTTGTAATAAAAGAGCACACCCTGTGTTATAATCAGCCCCAAGGTATTCAAATGAACTTTATAACAACATAACAACACCTTCAAGGTTTATCTCAGTACGAACACTGATGACTGACAGCATTGGCAGGTCTGTTCTTTGAAAGGTTTTCTTGTTATTTCCTGACTTAATGAGTTTCCAGGAATTGTAATCTTGTTTGATTTATAAAGAAGTTTAAAATAGTAATCATTATGAAAGGCACTATACATCATCTGTGTAAGATACATTTTTAATTAAATAGCAGACATATATATGTGTGTGTGTGTTAGTGAAGATGTTTAAACAGTATTTTAGGGAGAAAAAATCTAGAACAAAAAAAAAGAGAAATTCTTTCTCCACTAATAGCACTTTATGCACTGAATTTAATACACAGCTTAAAGCTTTAGCGTTTTTCTCTTGCTTGTTCTTTACATATTTGAAAGCTTCTTTAGGGCTGAACAACCAAGTTGTGCATAAATCACAAAAGTTGACTTAAAAGAAATACACAGAGCAGAATATTAGTGGATAATTTATATATTGTAGAATAAACAAAAGAAAGCACAAAATTATGTGTAAAGTACATTAGAGTCACCCATCTGGATGAAATGTTGAGGTACTACAGTGAGGTATCCAACCATTTCTATCTATCTATCTATCTATCTATCTATCTATCTATCTATCTATCTATCTATCTATCTATCTATCTATCTATCTATCTATCTATCTATCTATCACCACTCAGTTGAGCAATTTGTTAGTTAGTTGTTCAAGCAAATAATCAATCAGTCAGTCAATCATTCAATAAGCCAGTAAGTCAAGCATTTAAGTAATTTAATCACTCTATCAATAATCCTTTCAGTTAGTGAGTTAATCAATCAACCAATCGCTCTGTGATTTAGTTACTAACTAAAGCATTGCATTAATTAGGTAATCAATGAATTTATCAAGTAGTGCTTATTCAACGATATTAACAAATTAATAGGTTCAGCATGGTGTTACAGTAGTTAACTCGGCTGTCGCATGCATCCATAATCATGTGCTTCAATCCCATTTTTGGACTTGTGCCTTTTTCTTATGTCTGTGTTAGCCCTCATCCAGGTGATCAGATTCTGGCTACATTAATTGGTTAGTCTAGATTGTTTCTATATGTGTAAATGTGTGGGTGTGCTTGGTTGTTGCCATGCCCCTGATGGAGCATTAATAGGCTTGAGAATGATACATAATATTACAGTTCAAACAAGAGGTCATTCAGTTTGTCAGCCAATGAATAAGTCAAGGACTCAGTCAGGCAAGCAAGTAATCAAAAAGTCAGCCAGTCAATCAATCAGTAACTCGGCTACTCAATCAGTCAATTAATAAAACAAACATTAAACCAGTCAGCCAATCAATTACTCATGTAGCTAGTCAAGTAATTAATCCATCACATACTCAGTCAATCAATAAATGATAACCAACTATGCAATCAGTCAAATATCCAATCAATCAATAAATCGGTCAGAGAGTCAATTGATATGTCAATGATTCAGTCATTCAATCAATAAGCCAATTTGTCTTTCAATTAATCAATCAATCAATCATTCTGTAAATAAATCAGTAAGTGATTGACAAAATCAGTCTATATTTATTTTACCTAAATTTTCATGAAGAGTAAATAAACAAAAAAATCATTATAAATAGGATACAATGGGGGGACCAGTATATTGTTTATTAGCACTGCTTCCTTAAAGCATTTATAGCTGTAGTCCACTTCCCAGTCTGGTCAGTCTCAATTCTAAACTGGCCCAGTTTGAGTAAGTGGTACTTTATATGAAAGTATTCCTCATTATATTATTTGGCTGATGCTTTTATCCGAAATGACTTAAAACATTTCAGATACAATTGGTTACATTTCTTTTGTTTCTCCAATTGTTATACAGCAGGATTTCAACCCACAACCTTGGGGTTTGAAGTCCGAAGCCTTAACCACTATGCAACACTGACTAGAAAAATGAAAAAAAAAAGCATTAAATAGAAGTGTGAATAGACACAATAAAGCTAAGCATACATGTACTTTATGTGTACATTGGATGTGTTACAATGCTACAGTGTCCGTATTAGAGCTAACGTAATGTAATGTAGCTGTAGAGATGTGAAGAAAGACACTTTTAATTATAGCCAACTAACAAGACATATAATGGATGGACGGATTTGGTAATCTACAATGAAACTGTATGTTTTTTTTGTTTTGTTTTTGCTTTTCTAGTGGAGAGTGCTTGATTTCTCTAGGTGACAGCGAGACAGTTTACTGCCTGGTGTATCTATTTGCAAACACACACAACCAGGCAAATAAAAAATGCACGAAATGCTCTTTAAACTGCTATTCACTTTAGACAAAGAACAGAGAACCTGATCAGCACAGCAGGTCACAGTAGCTTCTCTTTTAATTTTCAATTTCACTTTAAATTGCAGCCATTTACAGCTATCAGCAGGTCAAAGACCCTTAAATTAATTTCACTTTATCTTCCGCTTGCAGCATAACCTTAATGCAGGCTGCTCTAATGTGGTCCATGGCGACATTCACCAAAGTAGTGCACACAGCAGAATGTAAACGTAACTGTTCCTCTTGTTCTTCACATTAAATAAAGACCTCCAGATCAACGTTCATGTCAGAGAGAACACAAACATATTATAATTCTCCATAGAACACAAAGGAGGCTTGTTGAAAACTGGAAGTGACTGTTTCAAAAGGCAATCTGCCTGTCTGTGGCGTCCTCTCCAGGGTTGCTTTATTCTTGGGGAAATGAAGCCAGGATAGACATTGCCTTCCCCACAGCCCTGTATTGCAGTAAGTGCTTTGGTAAATCTGTCTGTAGTAGGATCCATACATACACATGGAGAATTTGAAGATAACATCTTGAACATTAGGAGTTCCATCCATTCATCTTTCTATCTCACTTATCCAGAGCAGGTCCATGGACCAGAGGGAGCCTACCCCAGCCATCATCAGGCACAAAACAGGAATAGCACCTGGACAGGGTGCATCTGGATTATGAACTCCAGTCCTCTTACAGGAAGGCCGCACTTCTACCACTTTAGGAGTTGGAAAAGGGAATCTGAGAGAGAAAATATGGCATCTTTTATAAAAACATAGAGCAAACATGTTTGATCTTAAATTGTATGCGACAATTGACTAACAACTGGAATCTATAACAGCTGAAATTGGCATGGAATGGTTCATATATATATGCAGACTAATAAAAACTTTGGACAGTCTTTTCTTTGTATTAAGTAATGGTGGTTACTGCTCATTCAGTTTTTCTAGACCAGAGATTTACTCCTAGTGGTATAAATTTATACAAAAGTATTAGTAAACAAGCATACAAATAATAAATAATCCATTATGTTCACCAAACTTCAAGTGAGAAAACTTTAAATCATAATAAAAAAATGGACAACCAAAATGGGATAAACAAAATGAGAATTTCTTTAACATATTACTTTAGGCTAGAAGGAGAACAATGCAGAAAAATAATTCTAGAGCAAGCAATAGACTAGGTCTGTTCATATAAAATTAGAGAGGAGCACCTACTGTGGTTGCCATTTCTGTCTGTGTGCCTGCTTGAGTCTGTCTTCATGGAACAACCTAGTTCTCATTAAACTGATTTAGTTGAAATTTGGCACAATTATTCTTCTAGGAAATTTTCATTTAAAATATCTTGAATAAAGTAAGCTTTACAAGATTGTAACAATCACCCGATACAGGACGTGATTACTACACTTCACCACCCGAGAGGGAAGTGGACGATGTTTGAAGGATATAATAGCATTAACATATTCGGTCCTCGGCCCCTCTTCTCCCCTATACGCGTCCCCCAATACTTGAAAGAAATCAGATGGAAGTTGGACTGGTTAAATATATTGTTATCCAGCGCTGATACATTTACATGCCTGGTGACTGAGTGCTCATTAGTGATTCCTTTTTTCCCAGACGTCCTCCCCAGCCTCCCTACCCCCAGCGGCCAAATCTTAATTCCTGGTTTGAAACACACATAAAGAAAAAATATCTCAAAAAGAGAAAGATTAAACGTAGTCTGTGAAACCGTGAAGAATCCTATAGTACAGTTTTTACTGCATGATAGAGGGGAATAAAAACAGTCCTCAGGCGAAAATGGCTTCCTGGTTGGCTATCCTGAAGAACTTAGACACGTGTCTGACTCACCAACGGGAGTACCCAGAGAACCTCAGGTCCATATACGACAACAACTGGCCTCATCTAGGGGATTCGCCTCACTGTTTCAACTTCGGGATGGCCACCCACAAATAGCAGACATCCCTGGGTGAAGTCTGATCATGAAATATTCATTAAGCATAGATAGCCATGCTCCTTGCCTTCTGCTTCCACCTCCTCCTCGATTTGCTATTCCCCTTAAAAAGAAAAGTTTCCTGTCGAAACATCTTTTCCCTGCTTAGATGTCATAGCAACATGATGCTGGCAACTGGCAGCTGGAATCCCAGAACTTGGTCATCCACATTCGTGCCTGGAGAGATCTCTCTTAGATACCCTCCCGGCCAAATAATACAATGATGGCCAGTCCAGAAAGCCAACCTGCTTGTCATGTTATGTAGCCTTGCTACAAGTTTTTGAAATTTAAAAATCTCCCACTGAAAAGCATTGGTGAATATGCAAATATGTTTATCTTAAAACAGAGAAACCTTCTTTGCAATTTCAATAACAGATTAGTTTACTGTTTCAAATTTGCCTTGACAGAGGTCACTTCATCTTGTATATTTTGCACACTTTTCTGTTTTACTCATCTGACAGCCACTGCTGACAACAAACCCAATACCCAATATGAGTTAGTCAAACACCAGGAAAGGTTTACGTTCACAAGTCATACCTCTAGTACACCAGCTCACTTCTTCTGTAAGATGAAAGGAATTACGTAAGTGTAAATTTGTAAGCATTGAGTGAGCAAACACGAACTCCGCATTTATGTTACACTGAGTTATCTACCTCATTATTTGACTATTATAATGATTCACTACTTCTCTGAAACTATAATTTATCAGCTCCAGTCTGGCTCTCCATCCTGGTCTAAAGCAGCCAACAATATTTCCTTGAGACTTCAACAGAGATTTTAACTTTTAATCAGGTAATTCTTACAAAAATATTAAGAAATTTGAACTACAAATAGTCACAGAATCTCCACAGCCAATAACTAACACTAGGACAGCAATAAATGCCATTTTTACATTACGTGAAATGGAATCGACTGTCTATGAAACTTATATTATTTGGGCTCCATTTTTAATTGTGACAAAAGCATGTATTTAATCAGACTAATAACACATGTAATTGCATTCTATTATTGATGTTATTTTTGTATATCATTCATTGTTACTTAAACAATTATTAAACAAAAGTGTAATAACTGACTCTAAAACTAACATGACAAATGCTCCGACTTTCAAATCACATCCCTGAGTCCCTGAATGCACTTGAATGTTATGCCATGCATACATTCCCTAATTTGTTACTTCTGATATGGACTATTAAGAAACACTCACTGTTTGTGTCTCATCATTTCAAGTTGCAGTTATTTAAAATGTGACATTCACCTCACTGGTTTAGAATCATTTTTTCCATATATAGACTCTATGGCCAAATGTTTGTGGACAGCGCCAATTTTTGTAGTACCATGTCCCCATCACTGCACTAGGGCATTGAGATCCATAGACAGACTACAGGGTAAGCATCCAATGCTGGCCTCACCAACACCCCTTCCAGTAGCAACCCAAGCTTTTCCTAGATGGTCTCCCATCCAAGTACTGGATGGGCCAAACATGCTTAGCTTCAGGTGGGTGACCTGCTCTAAAGTGCATGTGGTATGGCTGCTGGGTAAATGAGTGGGGCTGAAACTCCTGAATTCAATCATTTGGAGGGGTATCCACACACTTTTGCCCATATAGTGTAGGAGTAGGAAACCACAGCAGTACTAGCTGTCCCCTGAGGCTCCGCCCGCATAATAGTGAAAAAGGACAGTGAGGAGGGCCCTGCCCGGCTCCCCACTCCTGATGTCATGCTTCCCCACTCCCCTCGGCCCACAGCCTGTCTCGGATTAGCATGAATATATCGCTCCTGCAAGCGAACTACGATTCTTAGCACAAAAGTCACAAAATCAACGGGAATGTTCAAGCAAATTATAGAAAAAAAACTTGAGCTAAATCCGTTAAGTAGTTCTCGCATGAAAATGGACAGACAGACAGACGTTGAATTTTATATATAGAGAGATATATTCTATACTAGACATTAAGCCCGTTACAATAACAGGCGCTAGAACAGTAGTGCATTCTCTTTGATAATTTTTTTACGCTCATTTCCTGTTCTTCTATAGATCTATTTGCTCTTCTGAGTCTTTCTCTTTTAGCGTTTTTCTGACGCTCATTTTCTTTTTCTTCTTTTTTGGGTGGTATGTTGTTAGTAGATAGTCACAGTAATATAGGCTTGTATGTCTGTAATATTTTCTGTTACAGTAATAATGGCTTGTATGTGGCTGTAATATACATCACAGTATTGTGTGCCTTTAATTTTCTCTCGCAGTAATACTGGATTTGATGTCCGTAATATGCGTTTAATTTTCTGTCACAACAGTGGGCAATCAGCAGATTCTCCCCAGCAACTGATGTAATGTGCGGCGTGCATTTGATAATCGTGCTTGTGGCGTCTCTCCAGAAAGTACTGTGCAGTTCCTCAGCAAGTATTTTAATCCGTGCTGGCGTGTAGCTGATTATTGTATGTGTGGCGTCTCCCCAGCAATGGATTTTATGTGCGCGAAAATAAATCTACTTTTAAAAGTCATCCTATTGTAATATCATGAAAATTCGTATATTTAGGAAAACCCCTTCAACGACTGACACTTTACACTTTACTGGGCCAGACTTCTTAATTGCAAATCTGACATCCTCAGAGTGAACACTTGCACAACAACAAACACAAATCCCACCTCTTTGGGGAAGCTGGTCTCAGTACACGATTGGATTATTCGTGCCTTTTGGTTTAAGTCTTACCTCATTTACAGAAATCTGATTGGATCGGCCGCGCGATATTTTATAGGTCCCGCCCTCTCTGTCTTGTGTGACGCGTCAGGCGGCCTTTGAAGCATCTGCTTTGAAGCATCGCATCGTGCCCCGCACATGCGCACTTCACCAGAAGACACACACGGACACTGGACGCACACAGGGGTTTTATTAAAGAGGATAAGAATATTATGGTGCCAATTTGTATGAGGAGATGACATACTTATTCATGTGCACTGAATTTTAAGATGACTTGTGCTTTAAAACAGGCAGCTCATACAAATTCAGACATAGCATCATTCTATGTTTAAGTTTTAGAATTGAGACTCCTGGTGTGCCATTCATTAATGTAACTACCGCAAATATTGAATATGAAATGCTCTCTAGAATATAATATAAGAAACACTATAAAAAAACATGCATGGGGAAAAATAATCCTCTTTTCAAGTAAATTTGTTTTGTTCTGAAGTTGAAAGGTCTTTGCTGGACTTCTCCATCTTGGTCATCATACCAAGTGACACTGTGCAGCTTTGCTAACAATGAAAAGCACCTGCAAATAAAACAGTTTCTAAAATGTACAAAGAGCCAGCATGCCTATAACAAAACGATGACCCCATCGTGACCTAGGGGGCATCTATCTTTACTAGGCAGACACACACTGGAGAAACACATTACTGCTTAAAAAGACAAAGAGACATGTATCAAAAAGAGTGTTTTCAATGCAGTCACATGATTAATCTTTCGTTTTGCTGAACTCCACTTGGAGCTTAAAAGACTTTAAAATTTGACTGATATTGTATGAAGAGCTAATCATCCGCAGGGCTGTTAGCAGAAATTGAAATGTAACTGATGTGGAGTGAATAGGATGGGGCACCGTTTGCTTAGGAAAACCAGTTAAAAGCAGGTTGTCCAGTTCTGATTTGAGCCTGTGCTATGAGTGACGAGCTGGCATCAGTAGAGCTGAGATTTCTGTCTTAATAATAGGAAAATAATAGGAAATAAATAATTTCACATTTCACTACCTCTGCTCCTTTTATTTAGTGTTACAGTATGCAAGCGTTTGCTTATTCACACTCTTTTTCAACTGAAACATGCCGAATCTGATACAGTTCATCAAATCCAGTGTGCTGGTGAAGTTGACTGGTAGCACATATGTAGAAAATCACAGAAATAATATGTTAAAATTCATATTTAATTTTTTTTTAAAATAATATTACTATCAAGATATTTTTGGACACTGCTGTAGCATAGTGAATAAAGCTGCTAACTCACAGCTGCAGGAGGCTGGATTCAGGGCTGATTCCTGCTGCCACAATGGGCTTTAGCTCCCCAAAACAATATATATGAGTTTAGGAAAAAATGGTTTAGTACTAAATTTTGGTAAGGTGAGTTCAATTCTTATCATGTTACTGTCTGTGTGAAATTTTCATGTTCTGTCTCTGTGTATGTGTGTCTGGTTATTCCAGTGCATTCCACATTTCAAAATTGTTCAGACTAGGCTGATTGTCAAATCAAATGGTTTCCTGTATGAGTGAGTGTACCCTGTGATCATCTACTGAAAGCTCAGAGTGACAACACAGATATCAAAAGGGGCTTAAAGCAAAATTAACTGCAATTGAGCAACTGCCATATTATATCATTCATATTCCACATAATCCTAAAGCGTTTCAAAAGAGATTATTGTGAAAATGAAATATTGAATATGCAGAGCACTAAATGCTGGAAATCTGCATGTAATAATAATTTTAAAAGGGGTAAAAAAGATCCTAATAATTAATATCTTTAATTATGTATAAAACTATACTGTGTAGCAGTTTAAAATTTAATGTTAAACAAGAAAGGTGGATCTTCAGTATGAAGCTCAATGTTGAATATAAAGACAGCTAGTGGCATAAAGTAGAAGGATGCACTCAAGTTCAAGTTTAGGCCGACTACAAAATGGAATGGAAATGAAAATGAATTGTCACATTCTATATAGGACTGGTATGAATGAAGGTGCGTGTATTTTAAGTCAGCAGTGACCTCCCTTCCAATGAAGATTCTTAAGCATGAGAAGTGGGTTAAAAAAATGGATGTTAAAAAAATGACAGATTAACACAGCGATTAGCACTTCTACTTTATGCCGCTGGAAACTTGGGTTAAATAATTGGCTTTGTCATCTTTGCTTGATCTCTGCAAGTTTGCATGTGTTTCCTTCCTTATTGTAAATAGATGCATGTTAGATTAATTAAAACTCTAAACTGACATAGCGTGAATGAGCATTGCCATCTTATGCCGTCCTATTCAGGGGTCATTCCTTTCTTGTGCCTGATGTAACTGAACAAGGCTGTGACTCATAATGCCTACCTAATTTTAAAAAGTTTAAAAAATGATTAGATTAAATGATTTTGAGTCAGGGGTATTTGTTCTTCAAGGATATATGTGTGGCCTGCTTTTAGAAGGTGGTTTATAGAACTATTGAGTCTGGTCAAAAAGTTTATGCACCTTAGGAGTATTCTTACTTCTGGTAATTTTTCAAAAATTTTATATTGATATTTGGAATCATTTATTATTTTTTTCACCATTATTTAGGGTCACATATATTTACCTTCATTCTTTATAGCCTTCATAGTTGTCATGGACATGTCTATAAAGTTCATCCTGATTTTGCTGTGACGGGATAAAAAGTATTCTATGACGATCCTTCACTATCCAAGCTGCATATAAAACCCTTTATAAAACCCTTTATGAATTGCGTGACGGAAAAATTCTTTGTGTCTTTCCTGTCAGTTTTTAACTTTGAGTTGGTCTTTCATTTTGGCTTGTCACTCAACTTTTTCTGATCTTTCCATTTTACCCTTTGCCTGTCTTGATACATTCCTCTCCTGGTCACTTTTAAATACCATAACACACTGAGGTTAATAACTGTGTGGGTGCATTGCAGATAGATAGATAGATAGATAGATAGATAGATAGATAGATAGATAGATAGATAGATAGATAGATAGATAGATAGATAGATAGATAGATAGATAGATAGATAGATAGATATTTTATTTGTCCCCAAAGAGAAATTTGAATTTTTACAGAAGTTTTTATTAATAAATAACTTGTAAATAAGTTCAGAAACACAAAGAAGGAAAACAGTGAGAAATAAGGAGTTTCTGATAAAAAGGCTGTGTCCGGAAGTACCTGTACTATAAATCCTCCATTCCTTTGCAGTGTTTGATATTTTAATGCTGTCATTTTCTCATGATCATGGAACACAACAATTGTATATCCATGAGGATCTTAAAGATAAGGAATAGAAGACACAAGTATGGAGTGTATGGAGTTTTGTTCTGCTTATACACCATGCCATTCAGGACTGACCTTGAGAAATAATAAACCCTTATTATCTTCTAACTATCACACTGTGTGTGCTGCATAATCTGCTTGCGCACACACTAGTTCTGCCTCTTTCTTATGCTAGAGAAGGATTTGTTTTATTTTTATAAACCATATGACATTGTGAAGAGGCGGGCAGTAGAATGCAAAAATAAAAAGCAAAAAATCATATAAATATTGTCATATTTTGATTTGCTGTTTTATTTTTTATACTTTTCATTGTTGTACAAAATTTATTTTTATGATGTTGCTGCTGTTTTCCCCTCCTTTAACCGCCACCTTATCGTGGTGGAGGGGTTTGTGTGTCCCAATGATCCTAGGAGCTCTGTTGTCCGGGGCTTTATGCCCCTGGTAGGGCCACCCAAGGCAAACTGGTCCTAGGTGAGGGATGAGACAAAGAGCGGTTAAACAAACCTCCTATGAAGAAAAACAATTTTGGACGCCGTTTTCCCTCGCCCGGACGCGGGTCACCGGGGCCCCACTCTGGAGCCAGGCCTGGAGGTGGGGCTCGATGGCGAGCGCCTGGTGGCCGGGCCTGCACCCATGGGGCTCGGCCGGGCACAGCCCAAAGAGGCAACGTGGGTCCCCCTTCCCATGGGCTCACCACCTATGGGAGGGGCCAAGGAGGTCGGGTGCAGTGTGAGTTGGGTGGTGGCTGAAGGCAGGGACCTTGGCGGTCCGATCCTCGGCTACAGAAGCTGGCTCTTGGGACGTGGAATGTCACCTCTCTGAAGGGGAAGGAGCCTGAGCTAGTGCGCGAAGTTGAGAGGTTCCGGCTAGATATAGTCGGACTCACCTCGACGCACAGCTTGGACTCTGGAACCAATCTCCTTGAGAGGGGCTGGACTCTGTACCACTCTGGAGTTGCCCCCGGTGAGAGGTGCCGAGCAGGTGTGGGTATACTTATTGCCCCCCGACTTGGAGCCTGTACATTGGGGTTTACCCCGGTGGACAAGAGGGTAGCCTCCCTTCGCCTTCGGGTGGGGGGACGGGTCCTAACTGTTGTTTGTGCATATGCACCGAACAGCAGTTCGGAGTACCCACCCTTTTTGGAGTCCCTGGAGGGGGTGCTAGAGGGCATACCTTCTGGGGACTCCCTCGTTCTGCTGGGAGACTTCAATGCTCACGTGAGCAATGACAGTGAGACCTGGAAGAGCGTGATTGGGAGGAATGGCCCCCCCGATCTGAACCCGAGCGGTGTTTTGTTATTGGACTTTTGTGCTCGTCACGGATTGTCCATAACGAACACCATGTTCAAGCATAGCGGTGTTCATATGTGCACTTGGCACCAGGACACCCTAGGCCTCAGTTCGATGATCGACTTTGTGGTCGTGTCGTCGGACTTGCGGCCACACGTCTTGGACACTCGGGTGAAGAGAGGGGCGGAGCTGTCAACTGATCACCACCTGGTGGTGAGTTGGCTTCGATGGTGGGGGAGGATGCCGGTCAGGCGTGGTAGGCCCAAACGTGTTGTGAGGGTCTGCTGGGAACGTCTGGCAGAGCCCCCTGTCAAAAGTAGCTTCAACTCCCACCTCCGGCAGAACTTCGACCACATCCCGAGGGAGGTGGGGGACATTGAGTCCGAATGGGCCATGTTCCGTGCCTCCATTGTTGAGGCAGCTGACCGGAACTGTGGCCGTAAGGTGGTCGGTGCATGTCGTGGCGGCAATCCCCGAACCCGTTGGTGGACACCGGCGGTGAAGGATGCCGTCAAGCTGAAGAAGGAGTCCTACAGGACCCTTTTGTCCTGTGGGACCCTGGAAGCAACTGATAGGTACCGGCAGCCCAAGCGGAATGCAGCTTTGGTGGTTGCTGAGGCAAAAACTCGGGCGTGGGAGGAGTTTGGGGAGGCCATGGAGAACGACTTTCGGACGGCTTCGAGGAGATTCTGATCCACCATCCGGCGTCTCAGGAAGGGGAAGCAGTGCAGTGTCAACACTGTATATGGTGGGGATGGTGCGCTGCTGACCTTGACTCGGGACGTTGTGGGTTGGTGGGGGGAGTACTTCGAAGACCTCCTCAATCCCATTAACATGCCTTCCAATGAGGAAGCAGAGCCTGGGGACTCAGGGGTGGGCTCCCCCATCTCTGGGACTGAGGTCACCGAGGTGGTCAAAAAACTCCTTGGTGGCAGGGCCCCAGGGGTGGATGAGATACGCCCAGAGTTCCTCAAGGCTCTGGATGTTGTAGGACTGTCTTGGTTGACACGCCTCTGCAACATCGCATGGACATCAGGGACAGTGCCTCTGGATTGGCAGACCGGGGTGGTGGTCCCCCTCTTTAAGAAGGGGGATCGGAGGGTGTGTTCCAACTACAGAGGGATCACACTCCTCAGCCTCCCTGGAAAAGTCTATTCAGGGGTCCTGGAGAGGAGGGTCTGTCGGATAGTCGAGCCTCGGATTCAGGAGGAACAGTGTGGTTTTCGTCCTGGTCGCGGAACAGTGGACCAGCTCTGTACCCTTAGCAGGGTCCTGGAGGGTGCATGGGAGTTTGCCCAACCAGTCTACATGTGTTTTGTGGACTTGGAAAAGGCATTCGACCGTGTCCCTCGGGGAATCCTGTGGGGGGTACTCCGAGAGTATGGGGTACCGGCCCCCCTGATAAGGGCTGTTCGGTCCCTGTACGATCGGTCCCAGAGCTTGGTCCGCATTGCCAGCAGTAAGTCGAACCCGTTTCCAGTGAGAGTTGGACTCCGCCAGGGCTGCCCTTTGTCACCGATTCTGTTCATAACTTTTATGGACAGAATTTCTAGGCGCAGCCAGGGCGTTGAGGGGGTCCGGTTTGGTGGGCTAAGGATTGGGTCACTGCTTTTTGCAGATGATGTTGTCCTGTTTGCTTCATCAGGCTGTGATCTTCAGCTCTCTCTGGATCGGTTCACAGCTGAGTGTGAAGCGGCTGGGATGAGAATCAGCACCTCCAAATCCGAGACCATGGTCCTCAGCCGGAAAAGGGTGGAGTGCCCTCTCAGGGTTGGTAGCGAGATCCTGCCCCAAGTGGACGAGTTCAAGTATCTCTGGGTCTTGTTCACGAGTGAGGGAAGAATGGAGCGTGAGATCGACAGGCGGATCGGTGCGGCATCCGCAGTAATGCGGGCGCTGCATCGGTCTGTCGTGGTGAAAAAGGAGCTGAGCCGCAAGGCGAAGCTCTCAATTTACCAGTCGATCTATGTTCCTACCCTCACCTATGGTCATGAGCTTTGGGTAGTGACCGAAAGAACGAGATCGCGAATACAAGCGGCTGAAATGAGTTTCCTCCGCAGGGTGTCTGGGCTTTCCCTTAAAGATAGGGTGAGAAGCTCAGTTATCCGGGAGGGGCTCAGAGTAGAGCCGTTGCTCCTCCGCATCGAGAGGAGTCAGATGAGGTGGCTCGGGCATCTGATCAGGATGCCTCCTGGACGCCACCCTGGTGAGGTGTTCCGGGCACGTCTAACCGGGAGGAGGACCCGGGGAAGACCCAGGACACGCTGGAGGGACTATGTCTCTCGACTGGCCTGGGAACGCCTTGGGATTCTCCCGGAAGAGCTAGAAGAAGTGGCCGGGGAGAGGGAAGTCTGGGCATCTCTGCTCAAGCTGCTGCCCCCGCGACCCGACCTCGGATAAGCGGGAGACAATGGATGGATGGATGGATGCTGCTGTTTTCAATACCAAGGAATCCACCGGCCATACTTTGTATTTCTAATTGTATTTATGTTTGAAGTAAATGACTGAACTCTCGGGATGCCATATCATTTTTCTTATGAGTGCTGTCATTTTGAGAAAAAAATGTTTATAGATTGCTCTGCTGCTATGGGGGACTACCAGGACTAATGTCATTACCATGGGGTTATAAAGGTCAGATTCATGAACTTCCTGTTTGTCCTAACTTGGGAATTTTATCCCAAACCTCTAGTGTTCTTTCTTGATAAATATTAGCTGTGATTTATGACTTACGTTTTGGATCTGGTTATATGTTACTTTCCTGTTGCATTGTCTATTAACATTTTTGTCCCCAGTTCTGAACTTGTACTGCATTTTAGTTTCTTGTCTTCTCAGTTATGACCTTTGCTTGTTTTTGTTTTCTCCCATCTTCCTACATCTTCCAGCTTCAACTCCAATTTAAAAAGCCAATACAGTTAGCACAAAAATGATAAGCAATTTTGAAGCGGTATAGTTGCAGAGCTGGATCATGTAAGATGCTAGTATTTGAGCATATGTTTCGTTTGTCTAACAGAGCCAGACAAATAAAACACATATCTGGAGACACCCATGAGTGAATTTGTCTTAAAAGTGGGTGGGAACAATTAGACATTTCACTTAGTTTTAAATTTCTAAACCAATCAAATGCTTCATGAGGCAGAGCTCAAAGAAAGGTTGGGGAATTTAAACAGACAAGAGTAATGGTGTACTTGTTAACCTGGTCCAGTAGACAGCAATCCCATGGTTGAGCTGGATAAACTTTCTTTGGCCAAAAAGACACCAGTTAAACATATAATTATCATGGGTGCGAAAGACATAGTACCTATGTTAAAAATAAACATAGTTTGTGGCAAGGGTAAAGCCTCTCTATGAGACTAGCTTTTGAATTTGGCATCTTTGGGCTGGTGATTACAATTAACAATGCGCTATTGTCAGCTACATGTGGTGTCTGTGGCACATGGTTGACAATACACTTACATTCTTACTTACTTACATACATGTGAGGTTGAAAAAATGGCAACTACGTCCGCTGCTATTAAATATGCATTTGAGCTAAACAGTGTGCCGCCACACCCAGCTAAAAGGAGATGAAAAGAACGACTGTTAGGCAAGTTGTTAAAAAAGAGCAACAGGAGATTTTATTTTCTGTCACCTGAATGCCCAAAATAGTAAATGTGCCTAACAACACTGACACAACTCTCATCAGAACCACAGGCAAGGCTGAACAACACATGACATCTCATGTAAATGAATATCTAAAGTATGTTAACATTGCTGTCTAAGTGGAAGTACCAAACATGCCATACCAAAGTATATTCACAGCATCTTAACCCATATTTTACATACTGACCACAAAGTTTCTTTAAACACTATGCCATGTAGTAATGCAATAGTCAAAATGACAAGATATAGAAATGAATCAGGCTTCACTCGTTTTACTGAAAGTCCATTATCTAGGAGACCATAGGCTCTTTCACCTGCATATCACTGAGCTTACCCCTTAACTGGGATGAGTAGATGGTATTGAAGGCACGGGAGAAATCAAAAAACATAATCTTCACAGTGCTGTCATCTTTGTCCAGGTGAGAATAAGCTTTGTGGAGAAGACAGATAATTGCATCCTCCACTCCAATCTTTTTCCAATAGGCAAACTGCAGTAGGGCCAGGTGGTCTGCCACAAGAGCACTAAAATAGTCCAGGTCTTCATGATGTGAGACATAAGTGCCACTAGTCTGTAGTCATTAGGTGAAGAGCTGCCTGCCTTCTTTGGATCAGGAACAATACAGGATGTTTTCCACAGCAGAATGGTGAACACTGATGAACTAACAAGGTGGCTGTTTTGCAATTCTTTCATGTTCTAACAATGGTTTGAACTTTTCAAAACATCTTGTTAATTTGAAATCCTCTTGAATAAATATTTGATTTTTGTAGATGTTTCTGTCCAACATACTCAGAATTATGAGCTTCTTGAAGCTGTTTTTCAAGTATTGCTTCTTTATGATAATGGGTTATTTTATTTTGTTAAGGGGAACATTTCCAAAAATGTTACTTTACAGTAGTCATGTTAATTTATTGCCAATTAAAGAAAACGAAAACACATATTCAGTTCAATTCAGTTGGTAAGCTCTTATTAATCATGTTGGAATTCTTCCTATAATGCATTGCTTGACTGTTACTTCAGTTTGTCAGAGATTACAACCATTTAAGTAGTGGTTTTACAGTTGTCAAAAAAATTCCATATTGGTGGAATTGCATGATGTCTTGGCTAGTGTAGGGTAAGCCTTTGATCAAAGAGTATTGGTAAGCTGTTTTTACAGCATTGCCCTTTAATGGGCTGCCATTCAGTGCAGGGTTAGTTTATACCTCATGACCAGTGCTGTCCATAAAAGCCTCCCGTTATCCTCAGTCTTGTATAGCAATAATAGTGTTTAGGAATTAATGAATGAGTCTTTTTATGCTTTTATTTGATGCAACTTGAAAGACTTTGTTTTTTTTTTAGTACAACCTTCATTCACTCAGTTTTCACTCTACAAAACACCTGTCATACTGAACAGAGTTACGTAATAAAGAAATAAGGCATCCCACTGAATATTCATAGAAGAACACTAAGTAGAATAAATAGCTGCCTTTGATTGTCAGAAGCTGTGTATAATTAAAACTGATTGCTGCATTGATTGCTGTTTCCTGACTCTTCTGGATGTCCAGAGTTATTAGGGTGCTGATAAAACTCTGGTTGTAATGCCTACTTAAATCATGATTAACAGACAGTGGTGGAATGTCTTGATACTTGTAAGGGAATCCAATTTGTTCACTGATCTGTAGCTATGGAACACCCCTGACTCTTGAGTAAGGCCAGCAAGCCTTAACCCTTCTGACCTTCCAGACTTTGTACATTAACTCAACTTCTGTTGTTCTCAACAGACATTCAGAGACACCAGTGCCAGTTTCATCTCCACCAACAACCACAATTGTTTATCTATAGCAAATTTAGATATTACTCCTTCTGTTCTCTTTAGAATTGGATAATGCTATGCTTGTTATATTTATGTGCATTCGTAGCAGTAAAAAAGATTGTTTTTTTCAGATGACCATATTCACACTTGATTCTCTACCAAGATAATATTATACAATAAAAAATGTGAACGCAACAGAAGTCATTATCATTTAAATGGCCTCCACATTTTAAATAATTTTCATCCATCAATTTTTGAAACGTGTTTCAGAAATTTTGTGAAGTCTTAACAAGTGTGGACTGGCGACATCAAAACAATTTATTAGAAGTCCTTCAGTCTGGTATGTGTGAGTTGGGAGGGCTGTGACATTTCATGGTAGCCAAGTCCACTTCTGGCCTGTGTGACACATTAAGTGTGCATTTGGGCTCAGTGTGGCAAGAACACCTTGAGCCAACAGGAGGAATTCTAAGAGGAAATTTCAGCAATTCTAACCTTAGAAGCAGTACTCCTGTTAAGTGTTCCTAGTCAGTGTCATGATCAGGATCTTGTTTCTGAAATTTCATAAATTCTCCTTGAACTGTAAAAAGTATTTAGACCTTGTTTTTGGATGGTTTAGCAGTCATGGAATCTTGTGGTCACATCTATTTTAGTGTTTCATGCAGGCTCTGCTCATGAGGCAAACTGGAGGACAGCTTTGGCTGACGTGCAGTTACTGACCGATCCTCTTCTTCCTGCCTTAGAGTGGAGAAGTCCTCTGAAAAGCAGTAACATTACTGGAGATTCACACTAAAAGCCATGCTCCTTCCTATCGACAAGCTATATAACACACAACATGACCAAAAGTTGGTGTTCATTTATCGAACCAAATATGCCACAACCAGACTGCTTGCAGAATCATTTAAAACCAGATTGCTCAAAGAATCCCAGAATGCCTTATTTGTATAGTTTTTTGTCTTTGGGTCTACTTAGCATTGTTGCTATTAAATAGGGACCTTAATGGAGACCCCAACAATTTTTTTTTTTGTTTCGTTTCTTTTCACAGGTACTTGACACATTTTAATCAATGTTGAAAATAAGTTGCATTCTTCTGATACAACATTTTGTTTTTCTTATGGGCACAGCCGTTTTGAGAATTCCTGCCTTCTCTATTTAATTATGATTTTGTCACATTTATTAAGTCTTGTTTATTTGTTTTGTGGTTTCCCTTTTATGACCCACCACTTGCTGCTGTTAGGATTGGATTCCCTTCTCTGACTTTTCGTACATTTTTCTGTATTGAGTCAGAGAGTTTGAGTTTGAAGCTGTCTTTGTTATGGCAAATGTGCTTGTTCTTAGGGGGATATCTTCTTAGGTTGTGTTTTTTGACAATGATTTTTGTCTCTCATTTTGCCTTTTTGTCTTCTAGTATTGAGCTTTTATTGGCTTTACTCTTTTCTTCTGACTTTCTCTCAATCCCAGGCTGCTTAGAAGGCATTACAGGTTATAATTAATCTCCCGATTCATTTTCAAGTGAAGAAGCAAGTGCTCAACTATATATTTTTGTTTTTCTTTTGAGAACTGAAGAACAACCAGGAGATGAATTCACATAAGAGGATAGACAGCTTACAGTTAGGAGGGAGTGCAAGAAGCTACTGTATAAAAAAAGTAAGCTGAACGAAAACCAAACCACCAGAACAACAATACAAACAAAAAGAGTAGTTGGCAAAAGGGAGTTTTCAAACCTGAGTCCCTAACGCTAACTTGAGATTTGTCCCCCTAATAAATAGTACTACTGTGAAGTATTTGTTTAGTTTTGAATGGATTCAATGCTAGGATATTGAAAGCTGCATTCTGTCTTCTTATATAGGTGGAGTGTGTCATATAGCATGTTACTTTCTTGTCACATGACAGTCAACAAATATACTTGCTACAAACACCCATCATAAAGAACACAAAATGGTTTAAGCCCATCTAAGAATTTCCCCTTCGGATTAATAAAGTATCTATCTATCTATCTATCTATCTATCTATCTATCTATCTATCTATCTATCTATCTATCTATCTATCTATCTATCTATCTATCTATCTATCTATCTATCTATCTATCTATCTAAGTTGATGCCTTAGTGACATCACCTTCAAAATGATAAAAATTAATAAACAATGTGAAAAACAAATGTAAAAATTACAATAAATGCAATGAATTAATTGCTAATATGCCATAACACAGATTTAGTCCAGTAAAGTGATGAAACAAGACAAGAGCTCAACTGAAAGTACAAACAGTTGCCAGATATTTAGAATTAGAGGGACAAGGTGTGATATTATTCAGTGGACAAGGTGGTGCTGAGTTATGTACTGTATATAGTGAGGGGTTTCCTTTCTTGTTATAAATTTGTGCACTTTTGTTGCTCCTTCTGTTCATCCCTCTGTTCTTTTCTAATAAAGTCCTTTATGACTTTGGTATTCTTGACATTATGATCAGGTTCCTTTTTGATTTATATTTCTTGACAATATCTGCATCTTTTGTGGCAGTGTTGACTTTTATGGTTTATGGTTTTATACACTTGAGAATTCACACCTAATATTTATGTTCACCGGCAGAGTGGTTTTCTTAAGGCTAAACTTATTTCATGTTGTGGATTCTGTAATTTTGTGGAAACTCTGTGTATGGGTTCTAGGGTATTCCTATCCAGGAATGCTGGGAGTGTGTGGCGCATAACGTTATTGATGCATCTGTATGAAGATTAGTGCTGTGTGCTCCTTGATTATCCAAGATTTCAGACTGGACTCTCAAAATTTTATTGTATGTTTTTGTTTAATAATTTCTGTATCATGGTTCTACATCCCGTGTCTGCGTGGGTTTCCTCCGGGCGCTCCGGTTTCCTCCCACAGTCCAAAGACATGCAGGTTAGGTGGATTGGCGATTCTAAATTGGCCCTAGTGTGTGCTTGGTGTGTGGGTGTGTTTGTGTGTGTCCTGCGGTGGGTTGGCACCCTGCCCAGGATTGTTTCCTGCCTTGTGCCCTGTGTTGGCTGGGATTGGCTCCAGCGGACCCCCGTGACCCTGTGTTCGGATTCAGCGGGTTGGAAAATGGATGGATGGCTGGTTCTACATGTTTGTTTTTTGTATTCACTGTATAGGTTCTTTTTTGTGTCTTCTTTGTATTTTCTATATGTTTATTATACTTATTTATGTAATGTATATAATTCTTTGTTATTACGTAGTTATGTTTCTGTGTGTGTATTCTTATTCTGTTACATCCCATGTGCTTTGTGGGTGGTTCCTTAAGAGGCGGAATTACCCATATGTCTCCATGTTGAACCGTCCCCAGCCCTATAAAGGAAGATCCACTGGTCTGTTGTGGCACATTTGTCTGTTTTTGGCATGGTGAGGTCTCTTGTGTTTCATGATTTATTGAATTTCTGACTTCATTTTTTTTTTTTGGTTTTTTCACCTTGCTTATTTTATTTTCTATTGGTATCTTTTTTGGTTTAGGATTGTCTTGGGGTATATCCATTTTGCCTTTTTGTGCACTTTGGAGTTTATGTGCCTTTTTGAAAATAAATCTTTTATTTTTAAAGAGTATTTATCTACCCTTTATTGTACAACCAGAGGTTTATGGTTACCCTCTCCCTGCCAGGTCTTTTACTAAAGTATTTTTGGGACTAATAGTCTTGTGGCTAGTTCCTTATTTAGATGGTGTCCTTCACCCCAAAGCTAGCATGTCTCCCCAGTGAAATGACTGAGTCAAATGTGCCTCTGCTGGTGTGCACCAGTGACAATTCTGGCTTGCTTCCCAGCCAGTGTGAAAGCCCCACTGCGAAGATTGTGGCGAAAAACTCCCTGTGCTGTAACATTCTGGCAGAAGCCTTTTATAGCAATGAACCTTCTACTTCAACTTCTGGCTTCTGATTCTGGTTTATGTGAATGATAGGACTGGAGCTATTTACTGCCTTGTGCCCCTTGCTACTGAGGTAGACTCTGGTTCTGAATAGGATTAGCAGATTTGAGAATGTTATGCTATTTTACCATAATGCTATCTGTTTTTTTAATTAAAGAAAAGTGACAAACACTTTTAAAGCTGTACACAAAGTCCTTGTACACCATAATGACACTTAGATTCGAATCCAGTCTCCTGGAGTTAGAAGGCACCACGCCACCTATTTGCTAAAACTGCTTAAAACAATTTTGCGGAATCTGGAAGTTGAAACCAATCCTTGTAGCATCAATTACAAGGCAGGATTCAGACCTGAATGAGGATTTGAATCCAGGTCTCCATAGTTTGGATGCATTGTTTGGACAGTGGACAATTTAGGGTTCTATTCATTTTAGAATTTGCTTAATCCAGTTTAAGGCTGTGTGGAGATGGAGCCTATTTCTAGAAGAACTGATGCAGGTGTTAACTATACACACGGATCACAAAAATTAAATATAAACAGTGCATACCAACCATACATTAGTTTAACATTTTCACCCAAGTATCACTGTATGTTCTTTGACACCTACTGCTGGATTAAATTGGTGTATTGCAGCACTGAGCAATTAAGCTGTAATAACTTCACAAATTAGGGTAACCTGGAGCATTATGGCTTTTCATAGTAAAAACTGGACATTCCTAAGTGCTGCATCTGTGACGTGAATGAGATTCAAGAGTCTCATGGGTTCATGACATAGAGACACAAATCAGAAGAAGCCAAAAGAGCCCCTGCTCTCACAGCTCTGCAGTCTTTGCTGGCAAGGCCAAGTCACCTAGGCTGTGCACAAGACCTAGCAGCATTTCCTTTGCCATTTCCAACTCTGCTCACGCGGTGCAGCGTTAGAGCGGTGCTCATTTCTCCAGTTCACAGTGAGATTGATTAGCCCTGTAATTCTCAGACTGCTTGTGTCTCCAGGCATAGATTTGGCAGTGCGTTTCCTCACCCTCCCCATTGTAGCTTCTGCTAAAGGCAGTGGAACACGACAGTATGTCATAACGCCAGACAGGGCATAGCATGTCATGCATGTTAGCCATATGTCATAGCAAATGGATTTACAACAGCCTGTGACATCGTCTACAAAACACTGGGATTCGCTCTAACCATGTGCAGTAGGCAGCAACGGAGATCCTCTAAACTGTGAACTACCGAAGTCCCAGTTTAGAAACATTAAATCAATTAAACAAAAAAAAAAGACAGAAGATTACCCAGTGCTGTCACAATAACAGTTGTATCTACATTATTATTTGGAATGAGTTTTAAAAGGACCTGAGGACTTCAGGGTGGTCAACATCTATTCTTTTACTGAAGTTATAATAGGTATGCTGCTGAGCCGAACTGCAGCTTCTAATTAGATTTGTATATTATTTTACATTGCCTGTGTCAAGCAGCCTTATTGCTTTCCTGCCTATTAATCTATGCAGCAACTTTTAGCTAATATTTATTTTAATGACATTTCCCCCAGGGTTGCTCAGTATTTCACCCTGTAAAGGGATCAGACTTCAGTCCCAGGGGTACACCACCAGCCCCACTTCCCCCAAACTGGCTTAGAGGGCAGAAGTTCTTAGTCATAGCTGAACTTGCCAGCTGTCCAGCTGAATCAGAGGGCCCAGTAGGGGGTTTGAATCAGATATTTATAAGCTGTAGCCATTACAAAAGACAGGTCTTAGACACAGAGATAATAAATACCACAGAGTTCCTTCCATATCAACAAAGGTCCAAATGGGTAAACAACATTTATACTTTATTCCCAAGGAATTAGCTGTAAATGATTCAAAACTAGAAAGGTGTTTCTTTTTTACTCCATATTATCACATCCTAGAGCCCTCAGTTACATGGTGTAAGCCACCGCTGCTTCTCAATGCACAAATAAAGAGGCTTTATGGTTGGATATTAAGGGCTTCAGATCATTAGCTGGCTGACCCAGACAACAAATGCTGCCAAGCTATTAGGCCACGGATGATCAGGTTCTGTCTAGCCGCTCTCTCTTTCTGGCTTAGCTTTGATTCGTTTAAAATAACGGCTACTCCAGTATGACCATGCAAGCAAATTTCTCCTCACTGCCACTCAAAAGCCGAGTCAGTTAGTTGCTCGACCACTCAATCAGTTTGTTGGTCAATCTATCAATAAGCCAGTCAGGCAGTGAATTGTGCAATCCTTCAATGAGTCAATAAATTGCTCTGTTAGTCAGTCAATCAATAAGTCGATGACACAGTCAGTCAGCTAATGCATAAGCCAATCAATCAATCAATCAATATGCACTATTATTGTTAACATCATCAATGCCCAAATCAGAGTAAATTCAATCAGTTGACTGAACCTACCATAATGATATGCTACATATTGTGATATCGTATTGGAATTTCATTATTCTTGTGGCATACAGTAAATAAGTCAATACTTACGAGCAGCAAGTGTCAAGTTTATCACAGAACCTGAAAATAAAAAGAGTGTCATACATAAAAACAATGAATCAAGAGAGGGTATAATGCATTGTCCAGCATTTCGTTTTATCACACAGACTAGGCTCTGATTCTCAAGCAGCCTGTAATAAAATGTCATCTCTTCATCCAGTTTCTGACCAGTTCATTTCAATTAAGGGTCAGAGGAAGCCAGCAGCATTGGACAGCAACAAACTATAGATGAGCCAATCTGTCACACTAGATTAGAAAGTGGCTTTAGAAAATGAACGAAGTAATACATAAACATAGAGGATGCCGTTTTTTAAAAGCAACATGAAAAAGTGAGCATATAAATGAAATTTTATTGCCAGGCAACAAAGTTACAGTTAGCGAAACAGGTAACGTTTGATTTTCATATGATTTTGCAAAACTGATGCTTGCAAAATACAAAACTCACTAAAGACTTCTTTGGGGCTTGAAAATTAGTTTTTTTTTTTATTGGAAGAAAGGGAATAGTGCTTCCTAAGGCCTTGATCACACTTCCATGTTTACCTGTGTCGTTTTCTGCAGCTGCATAAAGCTTGCAATCCATACACACTGATAAAATCAATTCTGTTTATGCCTCTCATTCAAAGCACCATAGAGGAGTGCATTACGTTTCTTAACAAATGTGACATGCTGCATATTTTCCATAAAAATACACACCAAAATGCTCACTACACAGAGTCATTGCTGCCAAAACACACTTTGCTCCAGTGTTACCTAGAACCCACCTTATTTTAGTTGAGGATATGCACACTTTCAGTGATTTTTTTTTTCATTGGAGTTCTTTATTTAAATCCTAAATGACAAGCAGACATATGTGGAATTAATGCATGAAAACACTCCAACCCAGAAACAAAATGTTTTTTTCTTGTGTGAATGGCACAAATTTCACTGAAAACAAAAGCCAATTTGTTTTGCAATTTTTTTTTTTTGAAGTGAAACAGACTTTTGCTGGTAATTCAAGTTTCAAATGTTGCTCTTCTGTAGTTACAGCTGTACATATATATATATATATATATATATATATATATATATATATATATATATATATATATATATATATATATATATATATATATATATATGCATACACTCACTGGCCACTTTATTAGCTGTTCAACTGCTTGTTGATGCAAATATGTAATCAGTTAATCACATTGCAGCAACTCAGTACATTTAGGCCTGTAGACATTGTCAAGACAACATGCTGAAGTTCAGACCAAGCATCAGAAAGGGAATGAAAGGTGATGTAAGTGACTCTGAACATGGCATGGTTGTTGGTGCCAGGCAGGCTGGTCTGAGTATTTCAGAAATTACTGATCTACTGGGATTTTCACGCACAACCTTTCCTATAGGGTTTACAGAGAATAGTCCAAAAAAAGGAAAATATCCAGTGAACTGCAGCTGTCTGAGAGAAAGTGCCTTGTTGATGCCAGCAGTCAAAGGAGAATGGCCAGACTGGTAACTCAAATAACCACTCATTACAACCGAGGTATGTAGAAAACTATCTCTGAATGCACAATACGTCAAACCTTGAAGCAGATGACAGGAGGTGCCACTCCTGCCAGCTAAGAACACGCAGTTGAGGCTACAATTCACATGGGCTCACAACAAATGGACAATAGAAGATTGGAATATGTTGCCTGGTCTAATGGATCTTAATGTTTTCTGTGACATTTGGATGGTAGAGTCAGAATTTGGTGTCAACAATATGAAAGCATGGATCCATCTTGCCTTGTATCAATGATTCAGGCTCATGGTGGAAATATAATGGTGTGGGGATTATCTTCTTGACACACTTTGGGCTCCTAAGTACCAACTGAGCATCGTTTAAATGCCACAGCCTACCTGAGTATTGTTGCTGACCATGTCCATGCCTTTATGACTGCAGTGTACCCATCTTCTGATGGCTACTTCCTGCAGGGTAACGCGCCATGTCACAAATCTGAAATCATTTCAAACTGGTTTGTGGAACATGCCAATGAGTTCACTGACCTCAAATGGCCTCCACAGTTATCAGATTTCAATCCAATAGAGCACCTTTGGGATGTGGTGTAATGGGAGATTTGCATCATCGATGTTAAATTGGCAAATCTGCAGCAACTGCATGATGTTATAATGTCAATAATGACCAAAATCCCTGAGGAATGTTTGCAGCACCTTGCTGAATCTGTGCCACGAAGAATTACAGCAGTTCTGAAAGGAAAAGGGGGCTCAACCCAGCACTAGCAAGTTATAAGCAAGTACTACCTAATAAAGTGGTCAGAGAGTATATATAGCATATATATAGCTTGGGTCGTAGAGTTGCACAGGAGGCAGGGTTTCTAAGGAATGTCAGCTTTATTTAACAGGCAAAATAGGCATTAAGAGTTTATTCAACGGGAGTTTATCTTCGGCATATGAGCATACTCCACCTTTCAGCATAAAAGAACATGAAATCTTCCTCGTTGAGCACATTCACTGTCTCGGTAGCAGTTACTTGGGCAGAGGACAGAAGAGTGAGCAATTGGCTGGCCGGAGCTCAGTTTTTTTAAATGTTCCTGGCATCGTGGAAGAATCATGTTACATGGTAAAATAGCAAAGCTGCAACTGATCTCTCTAAAAGCTGGTTAAGAGTGTGTTTGTTTCCCATTGAAATATTGTTTAGACAGGGGTTTTCGAAGGGTCGCTGTGTTTCTTTGCCATTGGTTAACTGTTTAACAGAGAGCCAGCTCGCAGCCAAGAGAGTAGCAGCCATCATTATGTTGTAGGAACATAGAGCAGCTGAGCCGCCATCTAGAGCAACCATCCATGGCAATGAACTACCTAGGATACTGGTCACTCTCTCTCTCTCTCTCTCTCTCTCTATTTCTATTTCTATCCGTGTGGAAACCATAAACCAGGGAGGTTGCCACCTAACATCCTGGGGGAGGAAATGCACTGAATCAATTGTCCTCCCCAGTCCTTCCATTATACGGGCCTCCTGGATGGGTATTGCTCCTGAATCTAACCCAGCCAGGACAGGAGTGTACCCATTCTGGCATAGGCATCTTCTGCCTATTTTCTGGGTCAGTTAGGATGATCTTCTCCCTGTTTCTAGTTGTGGTATATGGCTGGCCTTCCATCTACTTAAGGAACCATCCTCCTTCCTGGCTGGGACGCCCGCCCATATATGGTGTCCATCACAATATACAAGGGATGTTCAAAATGTTTCTGGATTTTTTTTAACTCTATTTGTTAAGAATTTCAAAAGCAAATTGCATTACTTTTCTACATAGTCACCTTCCTTTGCGTTGCAATTTTTCCAGTGTTGTACCAACTTTTTTATGCCCAATTACTACTCCCACCTTCACTGTTTCCAACGAAAATATAAAAGTGGGAAAATTTTTGAATGTCCCTCGTGTATGTATATATATATATATATATATATATATATATATATATATATATATATATATATATATATATATATATATATATATATATGTGTGTCTGTATGTCTGACCACTTTTTCACACGAGAACTACTTTCTTTTTTTCTATAATTTGCTTGAACATTCCGATTAATTTTGAGACTTCTCTCATTGCGCTAAGTAGCATAGTTTGCTTGCAGTGCCAATTTATTTGCGCGAATACGAGAGAGACGCAGAGGGCCGAGGCAGGTGGGCCCTCCTCACTCACACAGCAGCCTTGGAGTGTATCTTACATCCGCTTAGCTAGCAAATGAGAGAGCTACTTAACGGATTTAGATCATGTTTTTTTCCTGAATTTGCTTGAATATTCCGGTTGATTGTGCGACTTCTCTCATCACGCTAAGAATCATAGTTCGCTTGCAGGAGTGATATAGTCACGCTAATCCGAGACAGAAGCTGCAGGCCGAGGGAATGGGGAAGCGTGATGTCAGGAGTAGGGAACCGGGCAAGACCCTCCTTGCTGTCCTGTTTCACTTCTACATGGGTGAAGCCGCGGGTGACGGCTAGTATAAAATATATGACATCACTATAAAAGTAAATAGAACAGCATTGAATAATAATCTAGTGTAGATTACACAACAAATGCATAAAACAATGTGACTATGTTTAAACATTTACTCAAGCTGCACACTCCATAAGTTTTTATAAATAAACATAGCTTAGGATGGATGGAGGTAGCAAAAGATCTGAGAAGACAGGGGGGCATTACAAGTTATGACTGACAGCAGCAATAGCAGTTGGAAAAAACTACTGACTTGTCAACAGGTTCTATGGTGAGTGATTTGTTACATTTTCTTGAAGGTGATAAATCAGAGGTGGCTACCCAGCTGAGAGTGGTCTTTGATTATATTACATGCTTGTTTCCTAACTGCAGATGTGTATACAGTAGGTCCTCAACAGAGTGCAGATTCAGGTCTTAAACAAAAGAGAAGCAACAATAAGATGATGTCTGTGAATGTACACTGTCCTACAAATGACTGGCTGTTATGGAAATGGTGGTACAGTGGCACTGTGGTAGCACTGTTGTCTCTCAGTAAGGAAACCTGGGTTCGTATCCCAGGTTCTCCCTGCTTGTGAATTTTGCATGTTCTCTCTGTGTCTGCATAGATTTTCTCCCACAGTCCAAAGACATGCAGGTTAAGTGAATTGAAGATACTGAATTGGCTCTAGTGTATGGTTGGTGTGTGTGTGAGCTCTCTCCATGGTTTGTTCCTGACTTGCACCCTATGCCAGCTGGGATAGGCTACAGCACTCCCTGTGACCCTGTTCAGGCCTAAGAAGGTTAGAAAATGACTGACTGACTGTTTATGGACATTTGACAGGTATACAAAATGTAAAGTGTTATCTCTTTCCCGATAAAACACATGTCATAGTTATTCCAATGCATTAAAAATATCAAAAATACTTCATTGGACGTTCCCATGGTCATAGAATGGATTTTTGGAGTTGTGTGACCAAGCTTATCTTTTACAGAACATATTTTGACATCTTGGTTCAGCTTGGCAATGGCGATTAGGGGACAGTTCCGTTTCAGACACATCTTTTTTTCAATCTAGTGCCTTTTCCATGTGCCTACCAGACCGGATGTGAATCAAAGGGTTTTAAACAGGAAAACAGAAACAGTATAGAAGGTGTGTAGGGAAATACTGTGTGGTTTTCCAGAGAGACAGAGAAAGAGAGATGGAGAGAGAAACTGGCTGTTTGGCTGATTTAATGGTTTCTCCCAGGCCAATAGGGAGGCAGTAGAACATGTAGCTGTCTAGGGAAAGGCACAGAACAGTATATGTGACAATAGACACACCGGCCCTGTAATAATATATTTTAGTAAATGCATATGTAGGTTTATTGGGAATCATTTTGACTTTAGTGCCTACCAAGGTTTATTGTTCACCTTAACCACAGAGCTCACAAGAACTAGAACTACACAACAACTGACTAAGGAAAGTGAGGGTGTTAGTAGTCTGGAAGAATTGGATTGTACTGTGTAAACATGACAATAAAATTGAACCTGTGACCAAACCAAACACAGGCATTCTAATCAACTGAGGAAAAAATTGTGGATGTTTCTCAGTTTTCACTCTCACCTAATGGAACAAGGACTTCTGAGTTGCTCCCAAACTAGTAATATACAGGCAGTTCTTCACATATCATACTAGAACAGTTGAGGCTTTCACCTCTTCTCTCCTCCTCAGTGCCTGCAGCTTTCTCAACCCAATCAAGTGTCAGGCAATATCAGGATTGTTCGACATATAGTTTTCATCTAATTCTACTAGATAAGAGCATAAGACGTTTGAAAAACGAGAGGAGGTTGTTCAGTCCATCAAACCTGTTTGTTTAGGTAATAGCTAAACTATCCCAATATCTCATCCAGATATTTCCTAAAGGTTGTCAAGGTTTCTGCTTCAACTATTGTTCTATTTGAGCACTACTTTAAATTTCATTCTCTATTAAATGGTAATTTTGTACTTTCTAATCATTCATGCACTTGTTTCCACATGTCACCTTGGACAAAAGCATCTGGTGAATAATAAGAATAAAAAATAGCTTCAATGTCCTGAATGGTTGTCATTGCAGTTATCTGCAGGAGCAGTGCTGTCACTGTATCACAGTGAAAGGCTCACAGGCTGTTTACTCTGTTAAAGAGCACATTTTCAATTCACCAACCATCTTCTGACAACATCAAAAACTGAGATCAGCTTCATCATGCGGATTGTCGCCCACCTGTGATCAGACTCCAATGCTTGTGTTACAAGTGCCAGTCACAGTGCCCTAGAGGAAGAGCTTCAGTACCTTAGAGGGCCACTGTTGTGAAATGTGAAAAGGGATAACAAATGGCTTGCACACTTTACACTTTTCTTCTATTAAATTTGTCATTCTCAGCCAAAAGCATCCAACTTCTGTCTCCATCTTACCTAAAATTAGCTTTGCTCTTAGCACCTCCTGTGGCTCATCAAATCCTGGCTGTCACACACTCAGTGCCAGAGTGACCTGTCTGGCTGCACTGAAGGATCACTTATGAAGTCTTGGCATCAGAAGTCACATATATAACTGTATTTGCATGTCAAACAGTCTTGCATGCATTTTTTTTTTGAAAAGCATGTAAAATGTTGCCACACACTCAGTTATTTCATGTGCTGCCTTTTAAATTGCTGGGGGGCATAGTGGTTAGAACTGCAGCCTCATAACTCCAGTATCCACTACTCAACTCCAATTTGTATTTGTTGTTTGTGTGGATTTTGCACAGCCACCATGTGTCTGTGTGGATTTAAGCAAGTTTCTTTTCACTTTCCTTAAAATGAATGTTAGATTAATTGCCAAGTCCGTGCTGGCCTTGTGTGGGTGCACACATTAGTGGACTCTGTGATGGGCCGCTGCTGCTGTGACCTAGAAATGGTACGAGTGGCTTTGAGATGGTTTTAATTTCTGTTATAATCTACTTTGCCCTAATATCTTGTTTTGCTTCATAAATATTCTTGAATTTGTCTTGAAATGTTGTGATGATGCTTTCTGTACAGTACACTATATATATCTACTGTCTATATATAAAATCCTAAGCCTAAAAGTGCAACGATTTTGTGCAAAGATTTTATGTGACTTTTTTGTCACGCTTTAAATCAGGCTTATTTTAAAACCTACATATATATGTTTGATATCATTCTTTTCAGAATTTATCAAACTTTAACTGATGTTATTAAATTTTCAGATTCTTATTCCATTTTTAAATTCTAAACTAAAAAATATCAAGAACTCACGTCCCGTGAGTCGAGACTTTGTGCCAAGAGATTTAACCATGCCCGGGACTGGAAATAAAAGACAAAGAGTAGGACATCTGCTGAACAGGCTTTTAAATGTTCGAATAGCTGCGCGCGATGCAATTCACATGGCACAGCAGCAGCAGCTGATTGAGCAAAGAAGAGGTAAAAAAAAAAACAATGGGAAACAAATAGTTTTTTTTATCACCGTTTAAGAGGGGGTTTTAGAGGAGCAACCATGTCTCCTTGGGGTGTGTTCAGCTCCCCTCTTCATAACACGAGTGGCAGACTGGCCGCAACTGGGAGTTGGGCGCCAAAGGCACTCTTGCCCCCCTAATATATATATATATATATATATATATATATATAAATGACAGATACTATTGGTACAGCATAGGTATAGGCTCTGGTCACTACAACCTTGCAATGGTTCAAACTGGTTTGATAATGAAGCAGTGGATTTAGATAATTTTTTGTTGTTTTTTATTTATTATTAACCTCTCGTTGCTGACATAACTATAGGTGCCATTTTGTTGAATATTTGTAACTTTCTTGAGCACTTTAAAGTCTTATCTGGGTTGGTGGTTTTCATATCCTTTCATTTTTCACACCTTATAACTTGATGGACCTATTGATGTTTTCATTTTAGCCCTTTTAGTATAAATGACCACACCTACGCAACCTCTCTGCTGTATCCTTTCTTTCTTTCTTTCTTTCTTTCTTTCTTTCTTTCTTTCTTTCTTTCTTTCTTTCTTTCTTTCTTTCTTTCTTTCTTTCTTTCTTTCTTTCTTTCTTTCTTTCTTTCTTTCCCAAATGTACTTGTCATTGCATTATACTGTTGTTATTCTTCAGAATTACATGAAGCAATATAAAGCAAAAATGGGGCTTGTACAAAGACATAAAAAAGATTTTTTAAATTGCTTATAATGATGTATGGAAATTGCTTTCTATTTTTGAGGCTACTTAGATTGACTATTAATTTACATCTGTAGTCGACAATAAGAAGGTGGACAATCAATGAGAAAATAATAAAATGCCATATTGCTTGTTGTCTCTATAAAATACTAAAATGACCCTGCTTAACAGCATAGATGATGGGTAGAAAAAGACATACCTGTGTGCTCCAGAAAAAAAAGGAAAGAAAAGTGATTTGTAATTTTATGGTTTCAAAAGCTGTTTAAGGATCTGTAACAAACATGAAAGAAAGAAAGAAAGAAAGAAAGAAAGAAAGAAAGAAAGAAAGAAAGAAAGAAAGAAAGAAAGAAAGAAAGAAAGAAAGAAAGAAAGAAAGCTGGCCTCAGGAATACTTTCTGCATCGCAGTTCCTTAGTGTTCAGCCGCCGTGGCCTCCTGCTCTGCTGCTGTTATGTTTTTGTTGCTAATGATGTCGCTCTGACATTGTGGCGGGCTGTCTGGGTGCCAGCCATCTGCCAGCGACGGCCGAGGTCTTTCACTCACAGCTCACAGGGGTCCTGGTGTGAAAATGGATCACTGGGTCATAATCTGGAGCACTTGACAAGCCACAAGGGCCTGCTGGAGATTCTGGGAAGCTCGCCAACTCTGTTTCCCTGCTTTACAAAGAATGTGTTTCTAAAGTGATAGTCACAGGGCTTGCACATCCCATGTCTCACAGAAGAATGACTTATTTTCATATATACTGTTAAAAGCTCTGAGGTGAAAGTAGCATTGTCTTTGTGTGTTGAAATAACTGTATTCCAAAAAAAGTGAATCCTCACATTAATTTATCTTTAAAAAAATGGAATCTCATTTGCCTTCTACACAGAACAGTTGCATATAATTTATAAAATATCATATCCATCCATCCCTTTTCTGAACCTTTTTAAATTGAGTTTTTGGACCAATGGGAGCATCAGCTGCAAGGAAGGAACAAACACTGATTGGTGGACCAGTCCATTATAAGGCATAATCTTGGACACCTCCATTCTTGTGCCAATTAAATGACCAAATAGGCTAATGGAACCTAGATAATGGGCATAGTGGCTGAGGCTGTGAACTTCAAAAGACAATCTTTGATTCACCATGTGGCTCTTAGCATGTCATTTAACATACATATAAATACAAATCAACTATATAAATATCAAAATCTGTTTGTTTGTCTTCCAATCACCCAAAAACAGCTGAACCGATTGTCATGAAATGTTGCATGTCCATGCTTGGTTCAGCTTAAAACATAGGCTATATAGCGTATTGGAGAAAGAGGTGTGCTATTGTAGGCAGGCAACATAAAAAACACTGGCAACATGGGGGCTACGGTTCCCATCAGGAGTGTACAAAGCACAAAGTTTTGTACCAGCCAAAGTGGGATCTCATATAAGACTGTAGTCACAGCAGTTTCTTCTCAGCTAATTTGGAGAGCTATTTCATTACCTCGCTGGATTAAAATGTTTGTCTAAGAGTACATCTTTTTGTGTTATTGGGAGTTATGTTTAGCAATGTTGCCTTTCCAAAAGACAATGTTCCCCCTTAATTTTCATCTAGACCCTTTTCTGATAAATATGCGGATATCAATACCGGTATGTGGTGTTGCAAACATTTAGAACTCCAACTTTTTTAGTGAGTTTTTGAGTCGTGAAATGTCATGCAAAATAAACTTTATACCATCAATTTCACAAAAGTGTACAAGAAAGGAAGTTTAGCAGCTTTGCTCACCTCTGTTTTTAATGTTGTATTATATACCAACAGAATAAGATTCAAGCCGCTGGTCAAGGACAGTGGCAGCCTGGTCCATGTTGGTCAAAAGTGCAGATAAAAATTTCAGTGACCTCTGTACATGTGACAATGACACTGAAGTTAACTGATAACTTTACATTTTTTATCAAAGAAAAACCTTATATTTTTGAAAAGTTCATTGCTATTACACACCTTCATATCATTATGAAGTGTGATAAAGATAAGCCACGATGAAACAGAATGAAATGTCATCTTTAAGTACATGCTGTTCTTTTAGAGTCGCTGTTCAGAATATTGAGAACGAATGAAGGAGGGCAGATAATGAGAATGAATGAAGATGGCATTATCTGTTTCTTGATGGTAGACATTTATTTTACTCCATTTTATAAGAAGACAGTTATAGTTTTATTCTTTGATGCCAATGCAGTGATGTGATCTTTAGCAAATTTAAACCAACATTGAATGAACTTTGAATCATCTTTATAATATTATCAAATACTGCCATTGGCACTGGCTACTGTAATAATGCAGAGACCTGTAGTGATGTCTGTGAAATAGCTGCACTATCCATTGCTCTACTGTGCTGTCCTGAATCTATAATCTATAATATGCATATATTCATAGGTCTGCATAGCAATTTGATTATTTACATGGTTACCTACCATGTAACTCTTATGGTTGTCCAGCCAGTGGGCAAACATCCACCACATCCTCTCAGTGGCAAGAAGCAGATCATAGCATACTATATCATACTAGCCGACGCCCACCATAACATACGGCGGTGTACTAACAACCCCAAAAAGCATGTTGTTGTAGAATGTCTCTAAGTAATTCCTGCAGCCTAATCCAAAAGACTCGTACTACAAAATCAGGTCTGTGCTCTGGTCTTTGGGTATCCAACAGTGTATGTAGAATTTCCGGCCAATCAGGATTACATGTGAAAGTGATAAATAAATCAGGCTTTCCGAATTTACGTACTATGGCCATGGCATCCTGATAATTTTGTTGCATATATCTTGGACTTCCTGGAAATGTGGATGGTAATATTATCATTTTGCCTACACGTATGTTGTTATTTTCAGCGTTTGCTTGCAGTGCGTCTGATAGTCCTTTGTATTGTTCCACACGCAGATCTTGTTGATGTAATCTGAGATAGTTGAGACGCGCGCCCTCTGTTTTAACATACGCATCTATGATGTACTGTTGGAATAGTTTGCCGCTGGAGTGCAAAATACTAAATGTATTCCTCATTGCTAATCTGTACACGTAAAATTGGCATTGAGTAAGCCTTATTTGCTTGGTGGTTCTTTTATCGGGAACATGTTGTAAATCTTTGTGCCAGCCAATGTCTCCGTAAGGGAATAAAAGTGGGTAAACCATAGGATCGCAATTCATATTGAGCATGGAAATCTGTTTACAGGAGTTGCCTCTGGGATAGATGCAAATGTCCCTTTTGGCTGGTGGTTTGCCATCTTCTCCGACGAAAATTGCTGCAACATTGGTGTGACATGTCGGGGCATTATATCATCGTAAATCCTGCCTAGGGTTTTCCTTGAAAACCATTCGTACAGATGCTGTTGGATTGGACTAAGCGATTTCATGCATGTGTTTGTATGATTTAGCGAAGGGGTTGATGGTTCTGAGCATGGAATCTAGCTGGAGAAGTAAATTTTCACTGCATGCAGAGTTTGCTTTATTTTGTAAGCGTACTTCTGTAGCTTGCGCTGTGTCAAAAACATACAACTGTCCATATCCTGGATAGGTAGATGTGTTAGCGTATAGTGGAGAGATTTGGTGATAAATTTACCCGTGTATTTTAAAACAGTATGGTCCATGGCCAGGAGGTTGTGTTATCTGTGCACCCATGGAAGCAAACGCTAGAGAAGAGTTGTATTCTCGAATGTGTTCACGATGATTTTTACCTTCTGATGTTTGCTGTGTAAGAAGCTGGTGTAAAGACACAGGTGGCTCCTGCAAAGGTGGTAAAGCTACTTTACCGTCGTGGCAGCACCTTGAGTAGTTTTTGGATGTATTACGCTCAGCAGGCCAGTATAATGCATGACAGTGTTTGCACTGCTGGTCTGAAGTCCAAATGTTGTACTCTTGGACGGGAAGACAGGAATGAGGTGAAGAAGTACCTGTGGTAACGGAAAGAGGATTGTGTGTATGTCTGCTGAGACTGCGTTGGTTTGGAAACGTTGTTTTGCAGATGTCGCATTGCAAGACTTGTGAATGAGTTTTGTTGTGTTGAGTCGGACAATCCTGTCTAGTGAACTTCTTATTGCATTTCTGGCACTCACTCATATAGTTGTTGGGAAGAATGCCTTTTCTTGTGTTTAGCAAGTGAGGTTCGCGTTTGAAAAGTTTTGTTGCAGGAATCGCACTGGAAGAAAGTGTTACTGGAGTGGGAGTCAGGTAATTTTTCAGTGGAGTGAATTTTTGTGTGTTTGCGAAGATAGTTCTGAGTTGTGAAACATTTTGTGCAAGTGTGACACTGAAACAATTTGTCGTTGCAGTGAATTTTGTTGAGTTTGGCAAGGCCAAGGAATTGAGAAATGCGTGTCAGCTGCGTGTGGGCGGGACTGGTTTTGAAGAGGAGCTGCAGGCAGTGTGGGGAAGTGTTTGGAAGAGGACGAATAGGAATCAAGAAATGCCGTGTTGGCTGCATGTGGGTGGGACCAGTTTTGAAGTGGAAGCAGGACGAACCAGAAGAGAAATATATATAAGAGATGTAAGAGTTGGGGCTCCAGAGAAAAACCTGCTTAAAGACCGAGAGAAAATAAGAAGACAAAAAAAAAAAAGTTCAGGAGTGCCCATTGGCAGAGCCTGAGTCTTTGTTGATTTAGCTTTGATTTGTCCTCAACAGAAGCTAGCCCATTAATGAATGCTAACTGTTGGTCTGGTGCTTCGTTAAGTAGTGATGGGACCGAAAGAAGTTGGATTTTAGGCGATGGGTAGGATGTGATGTCATGCGTCTGCCAGGGTGTTCTCCTTCATTCTAATAGCAGAAATGGAAAAGAGGTTGCTGACTATACTGCTCAATTGTCTGTCTGATGCTACTTACTCTGCAAAAGTCAGATAAACACTTTCCTGGCTCAAGTATTTGACAATATATACATTGTGGTTGGGTGCAGGAATGACAGGTCATGGAGAGGATGAATAGTTCAAAGTCAAAGTGAACTTTATTGTCATCTCAACCATATACAAGTATACAGATAGACGAAATTGCGGAGCTCAGGGTCCACAGTGTAACAACATGATGTGCAAATAAAAAATTAAAAATAGAATTAAAATTTAAATTTAAAATTAAAACACAAACAAGACAAGACATTATGCAAAGACAAGACAAAGAAGTAGCAGCAATATTGATGTGTAAGATATGTAATATAATAAATAAATAATAAATAATAAATATAGATAATACAGAAATTATCAGTGTATGATAATAGTTGTTTAAGACGTGTGTAAACAATGACAGGTCAGAATGTTTCACAGCAGAAGGATAACAAGAGTGTCAAAATACTTAAAGGTCAGTATGAGATTTTCAGTTCTTTTCTACCTGCACATTCGTCTTTGCAGGAAAGTGGCTCACATGTATAAAAGTTCTGTTTTTAGAGGTGGTTGAGGCCATGTGGAAGGTCCCAGGGGGTAGCCTGGTGTTAAGGAGTCTAACAGCTTGTGGGTAAAAACTCTCCTGCAGCCTGGCAGATCTGGCTTTGATGCTGCAGTATCTTCTCTTGGATGGCAGAAGTGTGAAAAGTCCCTGTGAGGGGTGTAAGGGGTCCTGCACAATGCTGCAGGCCTTGCGAACACTACGTTTGTAAAATATGTCCTGTAGTGAAGGGAGAGGCACCCCAATAATGTTCTCTGCTGTCTTCACTATCCTTTGCAGGCGCTTGCGGTCGGATATGCTGCAGTTGCCATACCAGACAGTGATGCAGCTGGTCAGAACACTCTCAATGGTGCCTCTGTAGAATATGGTGAGGATGGAAGGGGGAAGACTTGCTCGCTTCAGTCACCTCAGGAAGTGTAGTCTCTGCTGGGCTTTCTTGATTAGTGATGAGGTGTTATGTGTCCACGTAAGTTCCTCAGTTATGTGCACACCAACTGGGTCATCCCATTTAATTAAATGAAGTCTAACAAAAAAGTATTCAGTTATTTGCTGTGGAAATAAGCTTCAATCACTGGGACCCCATCTGGTGGGTTGCTCTGTTTGCAAAAGACGCGTCCTTCTGGACAGCCGAGCTTCTTATATCACACAAAGCAGAATGGGTGTGACTAAATACTCTAACTGGGTGGTTTTTTGGTGCTTTGGGGAGAGAAGGAGAAGAGAATGTTAACAACAGCGCCCCCACTCACATACCTTGATTGAGCCCATGAGGAGATCCTTTGACGTGAATGCGTGACATTTATATACATACATAAATACATATACCTGCATTGTATATATATGTTATGCTTTTGGCCAAAAAAACTTAAAATGACCTAACAGGCCTATCCCTGAAACACAAAAGCAGGTCTAAGGCCTGTACCTTCAGAAAGGCGAAGGACCCAAATTCCAAATAGGAGAAGGGATGACATGTAAAAAAAAACCTGTCCCAAGGTGTAAAGCTAATATTCTTAATAATAATGAATTAAAAATAAAAACTAAATCCAAGGCAATGGTAGACTCAAAATGCAAAGCATTGAGGTATCTAAGACCCTTATATTAGCGTCAGGGAGCTCCGCATACTTGGGCTTAACATTTAAAGAACAAGACAAATAACAGAACTAACATAAGAAAACTAAAGAAAAATGCAAAATAATTATCATAGTGCTAATTAAGAAGTAGGGCAATACAAAAATAAAGAAGAGAAAAAGTACATGGTAAGATAAAACTCAAAAGAATTTATTAAAACAACAGCAAGATAAAAAGCTAGAAGGAAATATTATTTTGGACATTCTATACAAACAGGATGGATGATTTTGTTAGGCTGAATGGCCTGTTCTCATCACAACTGTCATAATGTTCTAATTTTCTAAATGCAGCAATGCCAAGGACAATACTCCATTTAAACCATGACAACTGCCAACACATAAACAGCAAAACTGTATATAGTCATTTTAGTTTTTGACAAACTTTACATTAATCTTGCAATGCATTACCTAAATGAACTGACCCTAATAAAACAATTCACAGTATTACTGAGTGGGCCATTATCATGACAGATGCATAAAGACAGGGCAATCCCCCAAATTCAAACCAAATCCAATGAGCTCCTAATGCAAGGCTTAACTGATTCTTGAGAACTCTGGAAGGCTTGAGATGTCTACATTGACTCCTATGTGCTAATAGTGCTTTGCACTGCATACAAAAATCAAATGTGATTATTTACCAGTTAAGCAATTTAATAGATGGATGGAAAAAGATTCGGGGTTGGATCTGAAGGAGCTTGACTTGTGACCTAGTTTACCAGAGTTAAAATCTTAAATTGTGTTCGGCTAATGGAGACTTAAACACCACTATACACACATTAGTCATAAAATCAGCCAAATTTCACTGCTTTTCAGTGAGCCTTACATTTGAAATGTGCCAAGCCGCATAAACTTCTTTCTTCTTTAGAGAGCTCCTGTTGCACTTGAGGCCACAGAATAGAAATTGTGTTTAAATTTCATTTTTATATCCCTGAAGAGATGTGACACCAAACCCATTCTCACACCCCCACCATGTAAATACGTGGGATAGTTTACACACATTTTGGAGGATGAATTGCCTTTAGCAATCTGAGAAACACAAGCATATCTACTTGGCATCTCAATTCTCCTCGGCTGTCTGTTGACAGAGCTTTACGCTTTAAATGAAGTAGACAGTCTCACATCTGCTGGGAACATGTTACCATTGCAGCTGTAACCTACAGGAATATCTGAGAGGCATTTTCTCATAGATGTCATTGTGGCCTCTTTGTTAGGTAGACCTACCTAATTGAGACCTGATCCTTCATTTGCCTGATTCCGTTAGGTGTGGATGTAACAAGATGTACAATATAGTTATGGTGGTCCATGTTGACTGTAATATAACCTTTAGATTTTGCAGATCAGCTTGAGTTCAAGTTTTTTTTTAATAGTTTAATTCATCTCACCAAAGCACAGGATCAGGCGGCATGGGAGGCTACTGCATTGACCATCACGTTAACAATAACCATTCAAGTACTTTCCTAATCTTGTGGCATGGGTCGTTATTCAAAGGAAAATATGTAGTGTGTAAACTACTTAGGGTTGTTAAGAAATTCTGTGACACTGGGATGGACTGTCAGCGATGGTGCCTACCTTATGCTCAGTCTGGTTAGGATAAGCCCAATCATTTGCTACCCTAAATGAGATTAAATGGGTTTGGGAATGTTGCATTACATTATGTTACAATGAGGCTTTCACACCTTGCATTAAATGGTCCAAAGTGTACTATGAAAAAATGCCATAACACCATAAGACACCACTTCTGACGTGTATTATTGACATATAGGAGGATGGCTCTAGGAATTCAAAACTTTTTCCCTTCTCCAGGTTTTCCCATAAGTGTGACCCAACAGAAGCTAAATAAGAACAGACAATAATTTTTCCTAATCATCCATGTCCTGCTATATATATATACTATACATATCATAAGCTGAAAGAATTAAAAGTTAGGCAGAAAACGGCTGGGGTACCAAGTGGTAACCTTGTTTAATGATGGGCAATAGAAGAGCTTACAAAAGAAAAGATGCCAATCAATCAAAATAACCATTGAGAGATTGTTCTGTCCTGCTCAAGTAGTGGTCCTCTAATGAACACTAACTTTTAGTGGTTCCAAGATTTTTATATTGCTGACCTAGAAGGGACAGAGCATCAGGGAGAAGACGGAAGGTGGGTCATTCTTCATCTGGTTGGTGAACTTCTAAACTGCTGATGGAAAAGGACACCGATATTGCTCCTGCAGATGCAGGTCTGAGAATGAATGCCTTCCTCTAAATGGTTCTGGATTTAAGTGACTCGCTTGATGAAAGGGGTGGGACCTCTGAGCATGAGGTGGATGTGATGTCAGAGATCCCCAGTGGAAGGAAAAGGTACAAACAATTGAGTCTCACTCAACTTGGTCTCTTGGTTACTTTCCTGAAAAGAACCCACCAAATACTAATATAGCACATGTACTTGACACTATAATCAGTTGAAAATGTACAGAACACTCTGGGTTTCTAAATCAAAGGTAAAATTAATTAGAGTATGTAATGATTGTGTGACACAAATGACAGTAGTTACTATTGCTACCTATAATAGCTCGTTCCTGCTTTGATCTCAGAGCTACTTGGATCGGCAGTGGCTACTCCATGACTCTGAACTGGATATGCAGGTTCAAAAACTGTAAGTAGGATAAAATGATATCTTGGATATGCCAAGGCACTACAATATAAATACACTGCATAGACACACAGTTACTTTAATAGCCCATTCTTTAAACATACTAAATACTGTAAAATCGTCTTTCCAAATCTTAAATAAATTGAATGCATAATTTATTTGTGCCACACACACAGATTTCCTGCTGTGTCATTTATAGCTGTGCACAAATCTCTACTCATCACTTCAGTGTACTTTTTAATAACGGACAATATGAATGCAACTCAATAAATGAAAAAGACCAATGCGACGTTAACAGCTTGATATTAATAAAAAATAAACTATTCAGATGATCAACAAGAGTGTTCTGTTTCTAAATTGTGTTGTAACTGAAATGTTGCGCTGCAGTTTGTAAAGGAAAATACCAGGCTAAATTATTTGAGAGTTACATATTTTTTATCAAATTGCTGCAAGCCCATTAAAAAGTAATAAAAACTCAAACAGCTTTTGTGTGCTCATTTTATTTCTTTTGGCAGAATAAATGAATTGTTATAGAAGAATAACTTGTTGTTAACAGAAAGATGTGCGATGAGTTAAGAAAAGCCATTTGCCTTATTTAAAATTCAGAAAAGTGCCAACACCTTGTAAAGGTTTTAACTGAATGTAATGAGCCGTAATATATCTGATTGCAATATACATGCCCTCATAATTATTTTTAATATTTGAGTAGCTATGGTGCATTAAACCAAACTCTCCAGATGCCCGAATTGTTGAATACAATTTTGCCAGTACTGTATAACAACATTCACAACCGAGAGTTAGTCCTTCGAAGTTCATTCCATAAGAATGAATTCCTCACGGATTTATAGAAAAAAAAACAAACAACTGTATAGCAGTGAAGTGTATGATGTTGTTGGCCTGTATTTGCAAAAAAGCAAGAAGATAAATTAATAAGGTTACAAGAAAAGAATGCAGAACTAGGGAAGTACAGCATCTCCCAAATTATATTTTAAGTAAACAAATGCACAGTTTTTCAAGTGGCAAAGAGGATAGTGGGATTTGCACACCTTCAAGCCTACAAGTTTAGGGGAGAGCCTTGTGGGTTATGGTAAGAGGAAACAAAGCGGGATGTTTAAAAAGGTGACACCATCACTAACCTCTCTTGCATTTCCTGTCATAGAATGGAGGAGCACCCACAGGAAGAACCCTGACATCACTTCTGGAGGATCAACGGTAGCTGGAAAAATGAGATCTGCAACACAATAATGTGTGCAGAAAGCTGAAGAGGTCTGAATACTTTCTGCATCCACTCCACTTTTCACCCTACACTCTTAAAAGTAATGGTTCATTAAATAGCGCTTCATGGTTCTTAATGGAGTTGTATTGTTCTTCATAGAACCACTGCTTAATTAAGAACCATTTCATTTTGAGAAAGGTTCTTTGCATATGAAATTGGTTCACTGCAAAAAATGCATATGGAAAAACTAGACAAAAAACTTTAAATGAGAGTTGTTTTGCTTTAATTTACCAAAAGATCTGCCAGTGGGTTAAGTAAAATATACTTGACAAGAGTTCTTAAAATATGCTAAATAATTGTAAATACAAGTTTTTTGATAAGTCAATAATTCTTACAATAAGGAAAACAAGATTTAATGTGATGATATAAATACTTTTCACTCGCTTAGATTTCATTTTTTGAAGTTTAAATGCTTTGTAATATGTAGAAAAAAAACCAAAATCTTTAATGTAGCCTGCCTAGCAGGACACTAACAGATTAAAACAACTGTGGACTTGTGATATTATGCAGCAAGAGCCCTTTTAAAATCATCAACCCAATGGTATTTCGTAAATTGTTTACCATCTATTCATGGTTATTTTCTGTATAGAGCCTGTTACAGATCTAAATAAATTGAAGTTTTTTCTGGAACTTTCATGTGGATGTGTCATTTGGGAAAATGGTTCCCCTATAGTATCACTCTGAAGAACCACTCAGGCGTTTTTATTTTTAAGAGTTAAGGCAACCACATCCATGAGACCCACTGATTGATAGATAGATAGATAGATAGATAGATAGATAGATAGATAGATAGATAGATAGATAGATAGATAGATAGATAGATAGATAGATAGATAGATAGATAGATAGATAGATAGATAGATAGATAGATAGATAGATAGATAGATAGATACTTTATTAATCCCAAGGGGAAATTCACATACTCCAGAAGCAGCATACTGATACAAAAAACAATATTAAATTAAAGAGTAATAAAAATGCAGGTAAAAACAGACAATAAATAACAGACAATATTCCTCCCTGGATGGAATTGAAGAGTCGCATAGTTTGGGGGAGGAACGATCTCCTCAGTCTGTCAGTGGAGCAGGACAGTGACAGCAGTCTGTTGCTGAAGCTGCTCCTCTGTCTAGAGATGACACTGTTTAGTGGATGCAGTGGATTCTCCATAATTAATAGGAGCCTGCTGAGCGCCCGTTGCTCTGCCATGGATGTCAAACTGTCCAGCTCCATGCCTACAATAGAGCCTGCTTTCCTCACCAGTTTGTCCAGGCGTGAGGCGTCCTTCTTCTTAATGCTGCCTCCCCAGCACACCACCTCGTAGAAGAGGGCGCTAGCCACAACCATCTGATAGAACATCTGCAGCATCTTATTGCAGATGTTGAAGGATGCAAGTCTTCTAAGGAAGTATAGCCGGCTCTGTCCTCTCTTGCACAGAGCATCACTATTGGCAGTCCAGTCCAATTTATCATCCAGCTGCACGCCCAGGTATTTATAGGTCTGTACCCTCTGCACACAGTCACCTCTGACGATCACGGAGTCCATGAGGGGCCTGGTCCTCCTAAAATCCACCACCAGCTCCTTGGTTTTGCTGGTGTTCAGGTGTAGGGGTTTGAGTCGCACCATTTAACAAAGTCCTTGATTAGGTTCCTATACTCCTCCTCCTGCCCACTCCTGATGCAGCCCACGATAGCAGTGTCATCAGCAAACTTTTGCACGTGGCAGGACTCCGAGTTGTATTGGAAGCCTGATGTATATAGGCTGAACAGGACTGGAGAAAGTATAGTCCCCTGTGGAGCTCCTGTGTTGCTGACCACAATGTCAGACCTGCAGTTCCCGAGACGCACATACTGAGGTCTGTTTGTAAGATAGTCCACAATCCATGCCACTAGGTATGAATCTACTTCCATCTCTGTCAGCTTGTCCCTAAGGAGCAGAGGTTGGATGGTATTGAAGGCACTACAGAAGTCTAGAAACATAATTCTTACAGCACCACTACCTCTGTCCAAGTTGGAGAGTGATCGGTGTAGCATGTAGATGATGGAAAAAAAATGTGATGAGAAAGACCTATGACACCTCATATGTAAAACATAAAGAAAACAGAATAAATTATATTTTAATAAGTGCCAAACAGAAATTAAAAACAGCACTGGGAAAGCACCCTACACATCCCCACAGAAACTTCTTGCTCTCTGGTTTGCTTTCAATGTTCAAAATCATGCTTCCAAACTGATTAGCAACCACGTTTGGACATATGCATGGTTTCCTCATTCACATAATTCCTGGATAGGCTTCAGTTGTAGTGTAGAAAGTGGGTTTATAAAATGAAAGCATAGCTATTGTACACCTATTCATGTGGTTTCACAATTTCCTGATTGTACATCACAATTAGTGATTAATCTTTGTCCCATTCCATGGCTACCCTGTCGGAATGCTCAAGCATAGTTGAAGATGACTCATTATACAAAATGAAGATCCAGGATCATTATCTGTAAAATTATGAAGTGTTAGATAATTGCATAATGATAAGAGAGAGAAAACCTCAACTGGTAGCCAACAGAGGAAAAGATCCGGAAAGCCCTTGGAATTAGCAGTGAGAGGCTGGCCAAGGAGAGTAAGCATAATAAAGTTATCTGTATCTAAAGCGGTGGAAATGAAAAGAGCTATGCTGAAAACCTGTTCATTTCAAATTACATACTGAGAATAACCAGCATGGTCAGTCCTAAGGGGGAAGGAGGGGGAGCACTAGACGCTCTTGTGCAGCCAATTATATTTTGTACATAAGGGTGAGGTTCTCCCTCAGTCGGAATGCCGAAGTACAAATTACATCCTCTGTGTGAAGGCGCAGCTATGGGCTCTGTTTGATGTTCTCCCAGTACGGTGTGCTCGACTTTGCCAGTTTGCCTTTAGGCAGTGCACATGTTCTTTAATATGGAGCCAGAATGTCTCACAGCGTTTGGCTCCGTGACACCTCCTCGTCAATATGCTGGCACTGCTTTTTGATATAAAAACTGACCCAATTAACAGATGTCTCTGTGCTCCCAAAGACACTACCTGTCTTGGTAAACAATGCATTACCTACAGCTCCTCTCTGTCGACTAATACCACTTCAACCTTTTCAGAATGGCTTTAAAGCTTTTGTGTTTTTTTTTTTTTTTTTTTTTTGCATTCACTCACTTTACAAAATGTCAGGTTAAACACCTTTAAAATGCCACTTACTGTATGAAAACATGACGAAGTCAAACATAATGATTATGGCTTTCTACTTCAAATCATTGTTCAAGGTAGCCGTGCTTGTCAGTATACATCTTCAATACTGCCTTTCTACCTGTCTCATCAAGGTATTAAATATTCAGATACTAATTATTTTAAGATAAATGTTGTACCCTGAAATAGGGACGTGCAAGGCCTTTGTCAATTTCCTGTCTTCCTTCCTCATGAAATCACATCATTCTTTTTGTTCACTTGGAGTGGGAGGAGGGGAGTTGGGTGTAGGTATTGTCAGCAACCACCTTCTACAAATACACATTTACTTATCCACTTATTTGTTCTAACTAAACCGGACATCCTCCTATTCTACACCAGGTACACTGCTGTCAGGTTTAAAATTCAGTTTCCCAATGAGCACAATATGCCAAGAAATTACAACAACATTACCTTTTCATACACAGTTTTTTTACAAGAGCTTAAAGAAAAAGGTTTCAAGAAAAGTAAAACTAATTTAAAAAGTAAGAACTGAAACAAATAAATGGCATACCAGAATTTGTAAGATAAGAATAAATCAATATGGACTTACATAATACATAGTACATATACATACAAGTCATTGATAAAGTTGTATCCTTAGTTATAGATTCATCTTCAACTTTCTAATGATATGTCTAACTCTATGGTCAGATGGCCAGGAGGGCAGAAAAATAAAAACACTCCAGAGGTGCAATGCTGGAGAAAAAATAAAATCTGCATGGCTTCCAAGAGCAAGAGACAGCCTACCCCCCTCTGGGCATTCAACTAAACATAAATGTACTTAATTTGTTTGTTATTGTCTTAAGTGTTGTCCTAGAAGATTCCATGTAGTGGGTCTCATCGACATTTGGAGTATTCGCTTTCATTCCAACATCACAGGTGCCTGCACAGTGCTTTGGTCGGGTGGTGAAAACCAGGAAAAAAAGCCAAAAAAAGAATGAATAATGATTGTAGATAAATGAAGAATATATTTTTATGCATTTATAATCTATTAACAGTAGAAACATACTGCTATGAAAAAATCAAATTCAAAATGTGGGTTTTTAGAAGTTTTTTTTTTCTTTTCCATGGTATTATGGTATATTGTGTTTGGTGCAAAGAGAATTGTCTACATCTTAACATCAGCAAAACATGGGACTGGTAATTGATTTTTGCCATGCCAAAAATCCTCTATGCTTGTTGACTATTTAGGAAGTAGATATAGAGGTGGTCCACTACTTCAAGTAGTTGGTGGTCCACATCAATGACAGGCTGGACTGGTCTCATGGCACAGAAGAACTATATAAGAAAGGGCAGAGCAGGATCCTCTTCCTAAGGAGACTGCACTCCTTTGATGAGAGGAATGAAATCCTTCACATCTTCTACAACTCTGTGATTGTGACTGGGATATTCTAATCTGTGGTGTGCTGGGCTGGTTATATCACTTCAACATAGTCCCACCAAATTAACAAACTAAGTAAAAGGACAGGCTCAGTTATACACTCTGCTCCCCCTGGGGTCAGTAGCAAAGGAGAGAATTAAAACAAAACTGAGTGTCATTATGAACAATTCTACACACGCCCTCTCTGACATACTAACACTGAGGACTCTCAGCCAACAAATTTTTCAGCAGAAGTGTGTCTAGAAACAACACAGGGGTTCCTTTATACCAACAGCAATATGTCTGTGTAATGCCTCACTGGGACCGTCGAGTCAAAAGCTTGCTTTCTTTTTTAAATTTTCTTCCTTTTTTAGTCATCTAGTGTGTGTTCAGACCACAGTGTGCATGTGTGTCTGTGTATGTATATTTATTTATCCTTTTATGTATTTAAAGCATTTCTGTACAAAAAAACAAAGTTCCCCCTTTGAACAAATAAGGTTCTATCTATCTATCTATCTATCTATCTATCTATCTATCTATCTATCTATCTATCTATCTATCTATCTATCTATCTGTCTGTCTGTCTGTCTGTCTGTCTGTCTGTCTGTCTGTCTGTCTGTCTGTCTGTCTGTCTGTCTGTCTGTCTGTCTGTCGGTGCCTTGTTTAGCTATCTGTGTAACATACTATATATGCTATATAGAGAAGTACAGGTGGTGTTGAAGTTTCCCCCCACTATGTAAAGCACTTTCAGCGTCCAGAAAAGCACTATATAAATATACAGTACTGTGCAAAAGTTTTAGGCAGGTGTGAAAAAATGCTGTAAACAAAGAATGCTTTCAGAAATATAAATAATGATTGTTTATTGTCATCAATTTACAAAATGCAAAGTGAGCGAACAAAACAAAAATCTAAATCAAGTCAATATTTGGTGTTACCACCTTTTGCCTTCAAACCAACATCAATTCTTATAGGTACCCTTGCACAAAGTGAATGATTTTGTAGGATTCTAGTCAGGTGTATGATCAACCAATTATACCAAACAGGTGCTAATGATCATCAATGTCACACATAGGTTGAAACACAGTCATTAACTGAAACAGAAACAGCTGTGTAGGATGCTTAAAACTGGGTGAGGAACAGCCAAACTCTGCTACCAAGGTGAGGTTGTGGAAGACAGTTTCATGTCATGGCAAGATTGAGCACAGCAACAAGACAGAAGGTAGTTATACTGCATGGTCTCTCCCAGACAAAGATTTCAAAGCAGACTGGGGTTTCAAGATGTGCTGTTCAAGCTCTTTTGAAGAAGCACAAAGAAACGGGCAACGTTGAGGATCGTAGACGCAGTGGTCGGCCAAGGAAACTTAGTGCAGCAGATGAAAGACACATCAAGCTTATTACACTTCGAAATCAGTAGATGTCCAGCAGTGCCATCAGCTCAGAACTGGCAGAAATCAGTGGGACCCAGGTACACCCATCTACTGTCTGGAGAAGTCTGGCCAGAAGTGGTCTTCATGGAAGAGCTGCAGCCAAAAAACCATACCTCAGACGTGGAAACAAGGCCAAGTGACTCAAGTATGCATGAAAACATAGGAACTGGGGTGCAGAAAAATGGCAGCAGGTGCTCTGGACTGATGAGTCAAAATTTGAAATATTTGGCTGTAGCAGAAGGCAGTTTGTTCATCGAAGGACTGGACAGCGGTACAATAATGAGTGTCTGAAGGCAACAGTGAAGCATGGTGGAGGTTCCTTGAATGTTTGGGGCTGCATTTCTGCAAATGTAGTTGGAGATTTGGTCAGGATTAATGGTGTTCTCAATGCTGAGAAATATAGGCAGATACTTATCCATCATGCAATACCATCAGGGAGGCGTATGATTGGCCCCAAATTTATTCCGCAGCAGGACAACAACTCCAAACATACAGCCAAAGTCATTAAGAACTATCTTCAGCGTAAAGAAGAAGAAGTAGTCCTGGAAGTGATGGTATGGCCCCCACAGAGCCCTGATCTCAACATCATCAAGTGTGTCTGGGATTACATGAAGAGACAGAAGGATGTGAGGAAGCCTACATCCACAGAAGATCTGTGGTTAGTTCTCCAAGATGTTTGGAACAACCTACCAGCCGAGTTCCTTCAAAAACTGTGTGCAAGTGTACCTAGAAGAATTGATGCTGTTTTGAAGGCAAAGGGTGGTCACACCAAATATTGATTTAATTTAGATTTCTCTTTTGTTCATTCACTGCATTTTGTTGATTGATGAAAATAAATGATTAACACTTCCATTTTTGAAAGCATTCTTTGTTTACAGCACTTTTTCACACCTGCCTAAAACTTTTGCACAGTACTGTATATATACTATCTATCTAACTAAAAGTAGCGCTGATCCCATGCAATTTGTTAGTAAATTAAAGCTTTTGTCCTAGAAGTGTATAAGCATCTCATCTGATAGTGTCAATATGATCATTTTATCCAGGATTAGCCACAGCCAGATATTTTCTTTTATCCTATTCTATTGTAAGTTTCCCTTTATATTATCATACTAATGTTGAGAATTCCGAAAAACAAATCTGTTTATTAAAGTTCAAAATGTATGTAAAACCAGCAAATATGCATGTTACTGTTGTGGCGGATGGACATTTGCGGGGAAATATTTGACAACACTTCCACCACACTGGAAAGTACTGCTAGAAGAAACTTGTTGGGCACCTGGAGTCCTTCCAGGTGCCCTATAAAAAGGGGCCAGTCGCCAGCAGTCAACGGCTGAGTCAGGGGGAAGTGGACGGAGCTCGTAACGAGGAGTGGAGGAAGAAGGACTGGCTGAAAGAAGGGATTGTGTTGCAGATTTGTGCTGGACTGTGTAAATAAACCGTGTGCTTTGTGAACTAGAATTAGTGTCCTGCCAGTCTGTATCAGGGTTAGGACGGCTGTACGTGCCCTTTGGCATCACACTGTATGTAACTGAACTATATTGTGCAGCACTCCAAGCCTGTCCAATGAAAGGATGGCTTTTGAACACAAAGTAAACTGAATTGATCATCCACCAATGCTAAACAGGCAGCACGATGAGGCTGAGTTTAGATTTGCTAAATCTAATTTTAGTCTGGTCACTGAGTGAGTGGAGATTGCAAGTTCTGCATGCATCTGCGTTGGTTCTACTCCATATATAGCCAAGACATTTTTATTGTGTTACCTGGAAACTATGATTAAGAGTGTGGTTTACTGTTTAACACCTGATTTTGCCAGAATAGGCACTGACTCGCCCAGCCCCCCAAAGCTGAACAAAGAAATAAATGAATGGACAGATGTATGCTTTGCTTAGTCTTTATCAGTTCCATTGTGTTATCCTGTGAGCATTGCTATTTTGAAACATATTGGCCACTGCGTTGCCATGTGAGACACCCAGAAGTGGATAATGGGTGGTGTCACTGTCACAGTTCCTGGTTATCCGAGATTACAGATTCCTCAAGTAGACCTTCTGTTAACAGGGTGAACAATTAGTATTTAATGAAATTTTTGTATTTTATATATCTTTAAGCATTTCCCAAAAACTTATCACATATCCCTTTGTACAGTATATCTTCAGTATAAACCAGAACCATTATTGGGTGAGCAAGTGTTTCAAGCTCCTGCCAAGGGCACATTTATGTGAAATCGTTTCCTGTTTTCAGCAGGCACACTTTGGCTTTCTGGAGATAGGATGGGCTTCATGGGGTACTGTTCACTTTTTGTTTTAAGGTTCATTTCTATAAATGGAAATAAGTAATTCAATGTTTGTAATATTTTCTGTTTAAGAAGCAGTTTCGGACTAGGAGCACCCCACAAAAATATGCAGGAGCCTCATTTAATTAATTTAATTAATTTATTTTACTCTTCCAGGTATTGTGTTTGTGTGGGTGTGTGTGTGTGTATATATATGTTTATAATTTGTTGTGTGCACTGTATGTAAAACATCACATATGTGTTTGTAGTATTTTTATAGTGTTTAGAAATATTATTGATGTCTGGATGCTGCCTTATTTTAGACTTTGAAGAGGAGACATGCTATTTGCTTGCTGGAGAAGGAGGTTGAAACTAAGAAAATGTACATGAGCTTCAATTCATTTTAATTTCACTCCCCCAGATGCCACACTAATAAAGAGAACTGAGATTCAAAGCAACTGGTCATGGGTATTAATACTAATAATTCTTTACATTTATATAGTGCTTTCTCACTACTCAAAGCACTTCAGTGAGTGGAGAGCCACTTCAAGTACCACTAATGTGTAGCATCCACTTGGATGATGTGACGGCAGCCATTTTTGTACCAGCATGCTCACCACATATTAGCTGTTTGGTGGTGAAGCGGTGAGAGAGAGAGACGATTAGACACGGGATGATTAGGGAGCCAGAATGAGTAGGCCATGAAGGGCAATTTAGCATTGTCCTTTGGTACCTGACACAAAGCAAACAAAAGGGAGGAAAATACAAGCAGCATAGCAGAAATATACACATGCAATTGTGTTTGTTTATGTTAGCTTCTCAGTAGATGTGTGTGGCTTCTCCTTTTAAATATGATTTTGGTTTAGCACTTTGGCTTGGTCATTTGATGTATTTGACTTTGTGGTTTTCAATTATTTTGTCTATGTTTTGTCTTCTGGCCCTAATACAAATCCACAATGCCTTTTGTTCATATTAGGCAGGACAGTTCATGTGAAGCCCAATGGATATCATAAACATTCAGGGATGCACCTTTGTCTTAAAGAGCTGATTCAGTTTACACAGAAAACACACTTTCAAACAGGTGACACCTTGACAGTGTGAGATGAACCGCAGATAGGTAAGCAAAGTCACATGTCTCACACTGTGTCTCATGCTAGCCGAAGCCTTTAAACCTCAGCAACTTACTGTATAATCTGTCCGAGTTTTCTATCCTGTAGACTGTTCACACAGCTCAATAGCGCCGATGAAGATGCCTGTGCATACTTTTAATTTCCAGAAAGAGATGTCTGAAGTCAAATGAGTGACTTCCTTTAAAAGACTCTAATATTATTCTTTAAAGTTCAAAAACAAAATATGATTAAAAAGGAATGTTCAAAGTATTTTTTGTGCAATTCTGGAGTCGAAACGCAACAATATGGATGCAATGCAAACAAGCCAATACAGTTCTTATGCAAGGTAATAGCACACAAACTCAGGAGAATAGTAAATATGTTTTAACCTACCAAAATCACAAGCAAGAATACAGGATTCATGGACATTCTGGCCTCTCATATTCTTTAGGCTGCTGTCATTTTCCATAACAAAAAAGACATATTGCAATGTACTTGTGAAGGTAAAATTCTTCTGAGACAACTACTGTGAAATGTGCTTCATAGAAATTTTTGGAACTGAACATTGTTCTTAATTAAAAAATGCCTGGTAATCAGCAAAGCTACATCTATCTGTGATAGCATTTTCAGATTTTCTGCCAAAGCTGCACGTCTCCTTTCACATCTTCAGTTCTGCACTGGTGAATTTCTTTTCTCTGTCAGACACTCCTTGTTAGTTTTGTAGGAGCTCTGAGATGAACTCATAATGAAATATATAAAATAAACAGTGAATGATAAAAAAGAGCAACATAGCACTCAATGTTTCTGTCCCAAAGTTACAGAGGCTTGTTTTAAAATCCAGGCCTGGTCACAGTTTATGTGGATGTCTGCTACCGTCTCACATCAAGGAGATCGGGTGTGATGGTCAGGGTTGCTCCACAATTCCCCTGATCTCTTTCAGGAGCCTCTTGAACCTGGAACCACCAATAACATCCGGGAGGATAAGCCAGGCAAATGAGGACATGCACTGTCCACTAGGGGTTGGTGCAAAGTGTTTGAATGCTTTTATTTAAAAAAAAGTGTTCAGTGATCCAATTATTCCATAAATAAATAAGCCATAAAATCGTGTCCTTGTTGAGGTTAAAATGTCCAATAAATAAATATAACAAAAATGAGGTTAAAATCCCAGGCAGAATCTGTTCTTTAAAATCCAATCCCGAGCCACAGTGCCTACTTTCTAAAAACTGACATCATCTCTGCTTACCTCAGACAGGATATCTGCAGCCAGGGGAAACGTCCACCAACAGTCACAGTCAACCATAACATGGCGTGGGTTCCCGTTTCCAAACCTTCTGCACAAGAGTGGCATTTGGGGGTGGCAAGTGGGGAGACCGCCCCAGGCCCTACACCTAAGGGGGCCCCGCTTTTGAGGTCCACGTGTCCTGTTCGAGTGGATTTGTCAAGTTATATTCTCCAGTATTGATCAACCATGTCTCAAGACAGGCTTTGCGCTCTGGTGATCCTGTCTATAGAAAGACACTGCATCCAGATTAGACTACAAAGATGTCATCAACGACTTTTCCAATCGGAAAGGAAAGTCGTTTTTTGTCTCTGAACCTGAAAACCGGTAAGAGATTTCATGATGATACCTCTATATTAATTTCACACTTCCTGTCAAAACACCGAAACTCACATTTTATTTGTAGGCCATAATATATCCGAATATTAATGCACAAAAACATGTATCACTAATAACCGGCTGACATGACATCAACGTGAGTTATGACTATGACGTCCTGCATCTCGAGACTAAGAGTATACTTGCAATTTGGCTACTTTTCTAGAAGAGGCCCTGCTAATTTTCGCATGACACCACATTGCATTTCGCACTGTCGTGGTATTGTCATAAATTATGAATTGCACTTTTTTAATAGATTATATGGATATATTTTGATAAACTCTGCATGTTATCTTGCAAAAATGTAGCTGATTACTGTAATGAGAAAATCCGGTGTATGTTAACATTATTTTTATTAAATCTGTGTGCAAGTTTATACAGTCCATACATACCGGTAACAGCGTTTCACGTCTGCCCCACACACCCCTAAGGCCGCCTCTGCCTCTGCAATCAATGGGGCGCCACGCCAAGCCTTGCTCCTCAGACTCTCGCTGTCACTCCTCAACCTTACGTGGGAGCCCTGGTGGAACAGTCAGTCACTCCTACTCCCCAAATCGCTCAGCAGGAACAACCCCTGCCACTCAAGCACCAGCCGTGCACTACTACTGGGGTATTCTTCCCAACTGCCTGCTTCCATTCTACAGGCTCCTCCTCAATCCTGCCTCTTTCTCTTTCTCTTTCCCTTTCTGTAACTTCTGTTCCTTCTTCCACCTTTTCCTTCCCTGCCCATTCTGACGTACAGGCTCTCTTTATAAAAGCAGCTGGATGCAGGTGGTGTCCTCCACCAGCTCAGAGGTGTGAATGAAGCACTGGACTGGCCTGCTCCCATTTGCACATGAATATGCAAGCAGCCATGCACTCCTTCGAAGTGATGTGTCCATGCTCACACGTACCCATGCACCCTCTCAGAGCCTGCACACTCCAGGACTTGTAATTATTTATTAAAATTGAACTTTGCCACCCACCACTTATCACACTAGGTGTCACATCCCTGGTGCTCCTTGCATGGAGTTTACATGTTCATCCCATGTCTGCATGTGTTTCCTCTAGATGCTCCAGTGTCCTCCCACAGTCCAAGGACTTGCAGGTTAGGTGAATTAGTGATGGTAAATTGGCTTGCAATGAACTGGTGCCCTGTTCAGGGATTGTTACTGATTTGTGCTTGAGGTTTGCTGGGATAGGCTCCACTTTCCCTGCCTTGGATAAGCGGGTTAAGGAATGGATAAATGAGAGTGCATTAGTTTCTCCGTGTACTATGATTTTTAATCAAATTCCAAAATTACATTGGCAGACCTAAATGGGGTATGCACAGGACTGGAAGCCTGTCCACCGTTGTTTCCTACCTTGTACTCAGTGTTGCCAGGATAAGTTCCAGCCTCCATCAACTGCCTGATTGAAAAAGTGGGTTTGGGATCCAGGATAATTAAACAAATTATTAGCTCAAAACATCCTTTTTTGATTAAATAGCATATTTAAAATGAAATAAAAATAACAAATGTGTATTTGATCTCAAGGGGAGCTGCAGACTGAGAAACCTTTGCAGTTATTCGAATGTGTTATGGGTTGAAGCATACCTGGTAATTTCAAACCCCAAGACGACACTGAGCGTTAACCTTCAGTATTTGCCAACAGGTTGCTTTCAGGGAGCCTTTAAACTGCAGCCTCCTAAAGGACTGCTCTCTGCATTCAGATCCAAAGCACACTGCTTATCTCTCAGATGAGAAGAGGGAATTTATCACATTTCAACCACCTGCAAATATTTACAGCACAGAGTACTTGCAATCGTCATATGACACTTGAAATATCTAGCTGGTGTACATGAAAAACTGCTGTCATGAGAGGCTTGCTGATGCTCTTTTCTGTTTTCTGCTCTCCGTTCAAGTCAGAATGTAAGCATTTACTTCCCTTTCAAACTGTCACTCATGCCAAAGCATTAATGGTTCCCATGGGCTGCCTCTGTGAGAAATGCGATCCCTTCCAGGTCTTGAAAAATTACGGGATCATTTTCCACCTTGCTGCTTCCCACAGAATAAGTGAGCTCTCGATGATCGCTGAGAATTACGCTGACAAGTGCATCGATGAGGGAAGCCAAGCAACATGTGGAACTGACTGTGCTTTCATGCTGAGTGCAAGGTACCTTCCAAGAGCACTAGAAAAACAAGATAAAGTTTTTAGTTATGCCATTACCAAATGGCAGCATCTCCGTAGGTGTCCATGAATTTAAGTGAGATGCAGGGCAGATTTCACTTGCCATTGACCTTATAACTAAATTAAATTAATAACATTTGAAAATGTTAATGCTAGTGATGCATAATGCAAGATTAGCTAACTTTGAAATATATTTTATCTGTGTTTATACATTGGTATTAAGGGAGTAAAAACATGGAATACATCTTTTGTGAATGAAAAGTTCAAACTGTAAGTGTACATTTTTTAATTTCATGCTGTTTACCACATCCACGATGAACACTAATGCCCAAGAGGGAGCTGAAATGCTCTCCAATGCAAAAATGTCGCTTCTTGTTCAGGATGAATAATGATGCCACCAGAAGACAAAAACAGAGTGTTACACGTATTGGGGTGATTCACTTTCTACTAAAGAAGAAAAAGATACTATACCTATCATGATGTTAGAGAAAATAACAACTAATAAAGATAATCATGGCTAGTGCTACTGTTTCACCGCTGACGTAGCTCAAAATTCATGTGCACCCCAGCAGTAGCGAAATTTGTGCCTCCATCCTGAAGCATTTATGTCAAACTTGCCTGTCTCTCCACTGTGGTCAGAAAATTTTCAAATAAACAGTTTTTCAGGGACCACATTAAACCCATGCTGTATATGGCCAATGTGTTGCAATTCAACGGAAAACCACTCTGGAGTTGAAAATAGTGCAGCAGCCAGCAGAATTTCTCTGAGAACTGCTGGATGTCTTAAAGAAAGCAACCTGTCACAAAAAACACAGACAGCTACGTTGGACACATTTCTGGAAGGTTTGTGCTACATTCTCCAAGTCCAGGAAAATTCAAGAGAATAAAGAGCAACCTCATGCAACAGATAGCAGCTGGTCTTTGGTGAATTGCATAAAGAAAAACACAACAGTGAGTAGGATGATTGGTCATCCTCACTGTACTGTGTGACTGAGGCACAGCAAAACAGTAGCCATGTCAAGTGCATGTTTGTTATTTTATGGGGAATTTCCCATAGTCTGTAACAGTGAGAAAGTGCAACTAGGGACATTAGGCTTAATGCCGTACAGAGGGATGGTTTGTCATTATTAGGTAAATATGCCGGTTGTTGGGCTTAACCATTGTTCAATACCTACCTCACTCTCCATCTCAATTTTTGTTATGTGGCGCTTCAGCCCCTGTACACAGACAGACTGTTGTGATGTGAAATTTTGCATACAACTTGATAAATATTGTGTATGTCTTTATTTGTAACTTAGGCAAAGCAATGTAATATTAGTGTTATATTAGTGAAAAGCATTCATGTTTGCCCCCGCCTTTTAGGAATGGGTCTCTTTGAATTTTACGATAAGGTTGGGGGGAAGTGCTTCAAACCAGTTTGGCAAATGTTTCTCTGCTAAAGTCTCTCTCTCAATCCCCACACAAAGCCAGGCTGCCTAACTGCCAAGCTTTACCTTAACATATGGTTTGGGGGGCAGGTGTGAAGGTGTTCTATCCCCCCCATTGGTCTGGAGTATGGCTGTTTGGAACTGGCTTGTATCAGAAGCCTTTAAGTACCAAGACATCCTATTGGCTCTAGGGGTTGAACAGAAAACCTATAAATTTGCTCACTCCCTCACCCCCTCTCTCTCTCTTACCAAACTTATGCATGAACTGAAAAGGACAACACAATGAGGAGCACAGCTTGGCAGCCATATTGAACCAGGCATGCGGCCTGTTCTGAAGAAAGCTCACCACAAATGATGCCTTAACTAGAGACATTTTTAAGTAACTAACAAGTCTGTGTGCCGCCTGAAACTACACATCACCATTTATCAGGTTGTATGGTTGCCAATATTCAAATGTACTTTGCAAATTGTTAATATTTATGAATATTACCAATAATTCATTGTTTAAATTATAACTTAACTCCTGCTTGTCTTTTACTACACCTAACTGCCTGAGGATATAGATGTAGAAGGGAAGGTGGAGAGTTATATACTATAATACCTTATAAACAGTGGTAAGTCTGTAAGATTTGAGACATTCTGACAAAGGCTACATATTAATAATACAAAAGGGGAAAGTAGAGCAAAATATTACTCTACCAAGACAAAACACAGACATACCAGTTGTCCAAAAACACACACATTTAATTATATTCACTGTAATATACAGCACCTCGCAATGCTCAAATCAGCTGTATCACTCTCAGTCTCTTCTTCTCCTCTCTTCTCACAAGTCTTCTGCCGCCTCTACTCCTCCACTTGCAAGCTCCGTCTTTTTCCACCCGACTCCAGCTCGACTAATTGAGTGAGGCGGCCCCTTTTATAACGCCCCGGATGTGCTACAGGTGCTTCACGGTGACCTTCCGGTGACACTTCCTGGTGTGGCAGAAGTGCTGCATGAGCACCCGGAAGCACTCTGGATGTGCCTGGAATTTCTTCTGGCAGCACTTCCGAGTGTGGTGTAAGTGCTGAAATCCAGGGCGCCACAATCCTTCGGGTGCCCCCTGACAGAGGCCACAGGCCCCAAAAGGGTTGAGCTTTTAAACTCTGATCCCATGGCCCCAATGCAGACTAGGGCGGCTTCCCTCTCGTGGTCCATGGGAGGTATTGTCACTCTCCCGGTCCTTCTAGGCATCCCAGCTGGATCCCCAGCTGTCCGCCACAGTTACAATAATAATAATAATAATAATAATAAAACATTTTGAGTATCCATTGTTTTTATTTACTTACTTCTGTAGCACATCCCCCAACTTCTAGCAAAAGCGGAGGTTGCCACCAGATTTACGTAGCAAAGAAGCTGCTACACTTTTAAAATTAGCGACAGATAGAATCAGGCCAACACCTAAGCCCTACCATATTTCCACCATGCCAACCAAATATTAACAACACCCCAGGAAAATGCCCATACAGACTAAACACACCCAACACACAAATATATAAATATTCCTTATGTACTAGAATAACTACTTACAAACACGGTAAAGCAAAATAATGACAAAAGTACTAAACAAACACCACAAACAGATCCCCCACTAGATGATATTTACAGTCCTGGAAAAAGTCCTTACTGCAGGTGATAGAAGTGGTTCTGGAAGCGTAAACTGTGGTTAAAGGATGGAAAGAAGTGCAGAACGCTCCCTTTTAATAAACAGGGATGGTGAAATACTGTCCAACCACAAGAGACCAGAAGAATAGTCTTCAGAGACACGCCTCTCCTCAAAGAACATCGGTGGACTGGATTAGCAGGAAAAGGAACCCACTGCCGTCCTTAAATCTGGTGGCTGAGCACCATCCTTCTCCACTACCAATACCAGTTAATGAAAGGAGCTGGTGATGATGAAATTGCTTGGAATATGGCACAATCAAAAAGCCCCACCACATCCTTCTCTTCTGGTTTTATTGGTACAGTGCATACAAACCACAAACTGCATATTCCACAAGCCCCTCCGCATCAGTGCAAACCTGTTTAAAGGCACTGACCCCAATTTACAAACAGGAATCGGTGCAACCAGTGTTGTTATTCACATTTCACACTCACTCAACAGGACAAACTTACACACAAATAAAACCCCTTATTGGGTCCCGCTACAATTCTGTCCAAACACCACTTTTTGATACTTCTTCCTGTATCTGGTGTTGGCAGTCATTCAGCATATCTTTATTAATATGCTCATGGTCATCTGTGCTAGCAAGAGGAGCACAGGAGGACAAGGAGAAGAAGTCTTTTCTGTCAAGCTTACCATAGTGCTGGATTCACTGGACGTGCTCTGCTCCAGTCATAACAGTGGTAGCATTTTGCCTAATCCTTGTTCCACTGATTACTTAAATAGAGATGTTATCTTTGATATACTTTGACAATGGCTTGTTTTGCCTATTGCTTTCTCTGCCCTTTTTGAGCACCATTTAAATATTCTCTTTTCTATTCTATTATATTCTAGCTAACTTATGCAAATTTTAAGTATCATCAAACCCACCCGTCTGTTGCCTGTGGCGCCACGCAACACGACACACCAGTTTTTCACTGTTTTGCATAATGAAGCTTTAATGACAGCTTTGTTTTTGGTATATAGTATAAGTGACTAAAAGATGCATTACAGGAAGCCCTTAAAGCCTCTTTTCCAAAGTGCCACCAATGTGTTTTTGTACAAATCTATGGAAATCATGTGTATGGATGTATTAATTCAAGCATTCCCAAGAGTGCAGTAAACTAGAGTAAGAGTTCTCACCACCACACTTTGCGTCGTCCAACCATGTTTTTACAAAACACCAATATTCAAACAGAAAGAGTGAAAAGAGTGAAATGCTAGGGTTCATATTCCATTCTGATGTTCTGAATGAAGCTCTACCAGAGTGCCATACTTTCTGTTGTGAGTGTGTTAACTTTGTAAATCTCCTTTTGGTAGGGCATGCTACGAAATGGACAATAATTAAAGGAGATTTCCTAATTGAAATCTCAGTGTTTCATTTGGGTCCTAAAGTATAATGAGGCAGTGTTTGCCTCAAGTTGTATCATTGCCCCAGGGTTGATCCTGTCCATTATTGTATGGTCTTATTGTCAGACAGCCCCTTCTTGCTTGTCCATTTTAAACAAAATCTTTTTACCTTGTTTTGTTTTCTTACACTCCTTTGTGTATAGTAAACAGACATTTATGAAGTTCTTGCGATTTTGTGATAAAATACTTCCAGTAAATGTACACTATGTGTACTGTCTACTTTCTCATTCAAAGTGAATACAATTTTTTGATATAAAGACTGAATTTAGACATTCTTTGTGTATGAGTAAGAGGGCTTTGCCTAGAACCCACAACTTGCCATATCTTGCTGTAGCCGCTTAATATTTCTAAGATTTATTTCAGTTGTGCCATTAATGCTGATATATTTTATATGCTCAGGTGTTCGATCCCGAGGGGTTTTCAAGATAAAATATATGTTATTACCAAACGACAGTGATACAATATATCCCCCAGGTTACTCAAGTAATTCCCATTACAGAGTCACAACAATCTCTCCAAGGATGACCCATAAGATGCCACCAAAAATACACTACAGAAAGTCACATCTTTTAAGAAGAACTCATTAGTTCTCCACATAGCAGACCGCATGCACCAGAGGCAGAGATATTGTGCTCTACGCGGACAGCATCTGGCGTTAGAGATGTGCTGAAATATTTTGCAATCGCAAAGCCTGCTAAAAGAATTTTCAGAAGCTAAGGAAGTAAATGAGGTACTGAAAATAATCTTTTTAACCATTTTGAAACATGCAAGAAACTGTGGGCATGTCTATCCTTGTCAGAATCCCTAAATATTTTTATTCTCCAAGCCTTTCACACATTAAACTTTTGAACTAGGCTGACTCATATTTGCTTAGCATGTTTTTATGGTTCATAATTAAAACGTCCATTTAAAAACACAGTGGCAGTATTTTGACAAGGGAAAGATCATGTGATGAAAAGTTTGTTAAACTGAAAAAAAAAGAAATTTAGCAATAAATTCAAACTGAGGCCATAATGTTTAGATCAAATAAAGCAATACCATGTGAGTTAATAACTGAGAAACTAAAAACACACAGCACATCATATATATATATATATATATATATATATATATATATATATATATATATATATATATATATACATATTATGAGGGGCCATTCAGGAAAAAAAGATTAGTACATAAATATATACATTGGTTCATATATATATATATCGGATACATTGGTTTGAATATATACATTGGTTTTAATACATCCGTTCAGATATATACATTGGTTTAGATACATTGGTTGAGAGATATATAAATTGGTTTGCATAGATCCGTTCTAATATATATACATTGGTTGAGATACATCCGTTCAGATATATACATTGGTTTGAATACATCCGTTCAAATATATACATTGGTTTAGATATATATATTGGTTTAAATAGATTGGTTTAAATATATACATTGGTTCAGATACATCCGTTCAGATATATATATTGGTTCAGTTAGATCCGCTCAGATATACAGTATACATCGGTTGGGATTTACGGGCAGGCACAATGTGGCCACCCAAGTTTAGCATCTTCCTTTCGCTTCATCATTGCTTCAACAGTGTTGTCATTATTGTGCATATTTTATACAAGTAGCATATGCCTGTCTGTCGTGTTTTGTTTCGTAAGCAGTCTTGGTTGGGGGTCCTCGATTTCAAAACACGTTTTTTCCTTTCATTATTTAAAACACTCGCACAGATACCTCAGTCCCGCCCCTGTTCAACACACCCGCCTCACTCTCTCTCTCTTGTCCCACCCATGACAGATTCTTCTCAAAAGCCGAGTTACCGGAAAGCATTGATCGCAACCACAGTACGTCCCATTTTTTCACCTCATGAGACACTGGTTTATGATTGACCAAAAGCCGTCTGGTGATATCTGTTATTCCGTATTGCAAGCATTTCATTAAAGGGCGATCTGATTCAGCAAGGAACTTACTCCCATTTGCTGAAAGGATGTTATGGAGGAAAACACTGGAATACCGCTGTTTCTTCTGAATGTTTATCAGTGATCAGGGATCAGAATGATCAGAATATCCCTGCTTCATAAGTAATGGGTGTTTAACTGTCATCATCATCTTTAAATGAAATGCTGCCAATAAGGAATAATAGAAATCACTGCGCTGCTTTCTATCTATGATGAACTAACGTTTTATGGGGTGAAAAAAATCATCGCCCATTACAGATAGTGTTTTGCTCCTGATTTTCTTTTGTATTCAATGTCTGGTGCATCACGTTGCAGTGTTCCAACAGTAGTCAGCAAGTATTGACGGATTCCAGTTGCCCTGGTATCGTTTCTCCATCGTAGCAATGTCCTGGTGAAACCTTTCACCGTGTTCGTCACTGACAGCACCGAGATTTGCGGGGAAGAAGTCCAAGTGTGAGTGGAGGAAATGAATCTTGGGTGACATGTTGCACTTCATTGTCTTGTATGCTTTGAGAATTTTTCTGCCAGCTGAATGCAGTTTGGGACTCTGTAATTGCCCAGAAAATTGTCATCAACGTCTTTGAAGGCTTTCCAGGCAATTTTTTCTGGCCCAACTAACAGATCTTCAAACCGCTTGTCACTCATAACATGTCTGATCTGGGGGCCAACTAAAATGCCCTCTTTGATCTTGGTGTCAGTTATTCTTAGGAACATCTGTCTTAAATAACAAAAACCTTTGCCTTCCTTGTTCAGTGCTTTCACAAAATTCTTCATGAGTCCCAGTTTTATGTGAAGAGGAGGCAAAAATATATTTGCTGGGTCAAAAAGCGATTCATGTGCCACATTTTTCTGTCGTGGAACTAACTTCTTACGGAGTGGCCAGTTCTGTCAAGAATAGTGCAACTGTTTGGCACAGCTGTCCCATTCACAGATGAAACAACAGTACTTTGTAGAGCCGAGCTGCAGTCCTAGTAACAGAGCAACGACTTTAAGATCTCCACAGATATTCCAGTTGTATGTTCTATACTGGATGTGCTTCAGCAACAGTTCCATATTCTCATATATTTCTTTCATGTGTGCTGCATAGCCAACAGGTACTGAAGGATAAACGTTGCCATTGTGTAGCAGAACAGCTTTCAGGCTTAACATTGACGAATCAATGAAGAGACGCCACTCTTCCAGATTGTTATCACAACCCAAGGCCGAGAACAATCCTTCAATGTCACAACAGAAACAGAGACTGTCAACTTGTGCAAAAAATTTCGTTATATCATGATGTCAGCCTCGAAACACAGACATTTTCATACCTGGTGACAGCAAACACCATTCCTGCAGTCTCAAACCCAACAGCTCGGCTATTGCTTTTGACAGACCCAAATCTCTGACCAAATCGTTCAATTCGTACTGTGGATCACCTGATGAGCACGGTTCAAAATCCAGGTCATTGTCACTGTCGGTACCCTGCATTGCAGTTTCTTCATCTGGTTCATCTAAGGTCCAATCCTCTGGTGGTTTCGGAATTGGAAGACTGTCGTCATGTGGCACGGGTCTCATTGCTGAGCAAATGTGAGCCACCCATTCCTTGTCTTGATCACCAATTTTGCAGCCGAAATACAGATGATAAGCTTTCTTCACAAGAGCAATCATCCAACGTCTCTGAGGCACAAGTGTATATTCACCACAGATATAGCAGAATGTATCGCGGCTGTTACGACATTGATGAGACATATCGCCTGACACCAAAACATCTATAGCATCAAGCTTACTTACTGTTATATTGCTGCAGATACTATACTGATACTATACTATATATACACACACTAACTATCTATATTAACCAAATGAGCAGGATCGGTGTATGCAAGCCACCTTTATAGCATGCTGAGACAGCATCAAGCTCATTCAGACCTGCCCAGGATGTCAGCTTCCACAGAACAGCTTCCAACCTGGCCTGATTCCATTCCTGGTCATGCTCAGGCTGCACAAACCATTGTTGATAAGTCACTTACAGGAGTGAAAATGTTTGGATACAAATATAAGAAAAAATCATGACAAAACTGAAATGGTACGTGATGGGTAAATTTTGATGCGATATTCATGATCAGCACCCAAAAATCTATAAGAAACACCCAACAGCGTTCAAGAAGCAAAAACTTCTTGAGTGTTATTGCCAAGTCAAATTTTTATTGTTTTTTTCTCTTCTAATTACATCATCTTTACCTAAAGATACTTTTTAAATGACGATCAAATCTTGATATGGCCACATATAGTATGCTTAAAAAAGCATTTTATGGAGTGTACCTATAGTTCATATAACTAAATATATTTAAATGAAAATTGTGTGCTCATATTTTTTCATTTAGCACAGTACATTGGTGAAATGGTTAGCTGGGCTGCTTCATTGATCCAATGTTCTCAGTTTGAATCCCAAATCTTATTGCTGCGTGGAATGTTCTCCTCATAAATAGTTTATGTATAGTTCAACATTGTTCCACAGTTAATTAATGAGCAGATATTACTGGGCTCAGTTAATGTTAAGCATTTTCAAACCACATTGTTTTGAGTACGTTTTGAGAAAATCTGCATCTTAATCTGTACTCCATATGTAATTAGTAATTTTCTAAAGTTTGTATTTGTAACTGCCTATGAACTTGTCTCAGCCCTCTGAGTCTGCTGTCAGTGAAAAGCGCTATACAAAAAATAAATAAACTTGATTGAATGAATACCTTCACTTTTCACTGACATCCCAAATGTGTGTGTATTCAGTTAACTAGTGATTCTAAACTGGTTGACTGTAAATGTGGATGTGGGAATGGCTAGGCACTTTACTTGGGGCTGCTTCCTTTCTTGTACTTATACCCAGATAAATTCTACTGTATCCCTGAATTGGATTAAGCATGTTTGAGAATGATAGGTTGTATTTATAGCATTGTATAGCTTGTGGTGGTTCATTGGCTAGAAATGCTGCCTAACAACTCAATATATCTGGGTATAAACCTCACCCAGGTCACAGTGCAGGATTTGCAGCTTCTCTCCTTGTCTGCATGGATTTTTCTCTAGGTACTCTCATTTCGTCTCATCTGCACTTACATAAACCCCACAATATATAAATGCTTACATATAAAGCAACACTGAGGATAAAATGGTATCTCTTTAGAACTGAAGCTTTAAGGGCTTGCTGTAGCCTTAAGGTCTTGTTACACTGTTACATTGCAGTAAGTGACAAATAGCACTTTGGGTAGCCTCTGTAGTAAAGCAAAGTCATTGGCAATTTATACATCTCAATAAAATCAAACAATGCCTTAGTAGAGATCTTATTGAGTGGTATATAAATAGCTGCCTTAAAAAAACTATTTTGAATCTACTTAAAGAGTATTACTAATAGTATTTATTCATAATAATAATATTAGTACATTTTATAGTGCTTCACAAATAGTTTACAAGATATAAAAGGAAAAATAGCTCAGAAAAGGATCAAGTTAGTAACAAAGGATACAAACTAATACCAAATATGTAGCAGCAAATAATAGACTGATTCATGAAATGCAAAGTTCTAAATTAGAATAAGGAAAAAGAAGTGGAAAATAAAAAAATACAAAAGTACAAAATCTTAGAGGAGAGAGAGAGGTTAGGAGCAGGCGCTGATACTGCACATTGCCGCACCCACCACATGATGAACCAACTCAGGATCCCAGATTAGGACCCGGGTGCAGCCATGCAATGGGTGACACCTCAGCACCACACTAGTTCAGATGAGATGGAACCAGTGTGAGGTTTTTTTATGGTGGCTGGAGTGCCAGTTCTGCCACCAACCCCCAGGTTTTTCCCTGCAGGTTGGAGGGCCTACATGCAGGGCTGGATGATCTCTAATGATAAAAAAAAAATCACTGGACTCATTTCCTGTCAAGTAAAGACACGTGTTGTAATTCTTTTGGTATGCGCACTTTGATAGCAGTCTTGCTGATGACAATCCTAAAGATGTGTTGGAGACAGAAATGAAAGCTGGAGTTTCACGGCTTTTGCATTGCGCATGACCTTAACCTCCTCTGCAAGAATCAAGAAAGAGGAAAGGGGAGAGGCAGGGTAACAACCTGAGAAGAGGTTTCACATGAAGTGAAGAAAATATAGTAATGAACACGATATTGCATTTTTGAATTTTTTAAAAATGCACCGCATCACTTGATGTTGATGCGAACGAGAGATATACTGCAAATATAATTGATTTTTACCAATTGTGCATTACACAGTTTCATAAAAGAAGACATGTTAACATGGAAGTGTGAACAATGGCTTTAGGCTTTAAAAAAAACTGTTATTAGTGACTTTTACATTTCACAATCGAGAAATCGCTTACAAAACAAATCTTTCCACCCCACAGGCAATTTAAAAAATGAAGCTGCTTGAAGTCAGCATTCATTCCTGGGCTGGATTCTAGACAGCATGGAGCTACAAGAATTCTCAAGAAAAAGCCTGAGAAAAGAGGCATCACTGAATGAGAATGTCCAAACTTTTTCTTGAATTTACCTGGACTTTTATTTTCGTTTAGTTTGTAAGCATTAAATGGGGTACCAGCTGGTCCCCAAACCTTTACCATGTCTCTCTTACTCTTTTATATCTAACACAAGATAAAATAGAACATTTGGTGTGTCCCAAGAAAAGAAACGTAGAAGCACCTATATAGGAAAAGACACTGGAATGGACTTTTGTACGTTATCCAAGGTTGATTCCTGCCTTTTGTTCAATGCTGCCAGAATATGCTTAAGCCCCATATACAGTAGATCAGACTTGGATTAAGTGGGTCTGAGAATGATATGTAAGGCGATGTTACTTAACAATGTTGCTCTGTTGTTTCAGATTAGTTGTAGCTTTAATACTGTGTTGATTATGTGAATATAGATCAAGGCTGTGGAGTGATGAATGGCCCATTCATTTGGTGCAATAAAGTTAATAATTGTTAGGAGTTGATAGTCTGTTTAATTTTGTCTGTACTCCAAATTCAAAGATAAACAAACAACCCACACCACTTTCTGCAGATATTACTTTTATTTACAACCTTCAACAGCAGCAAACACAAGGTTATATTGATTTAGAGAGTTCAAGTACGTTCAATTTGTCAATCATGAAGATACCCCTTCTGTTAAAGATATGTTGAAAATTAGAGCATGTTTAAAATTAATATTTTAATGCTCTCCAGACTGACAGTCACATTGGATCATCAGCTGCACTGTCACCAGTTCTTGAGCCCTAGTTTGACTCCTGGTTGGGGTGGATTATCTGTGACATTTGCATGTTCAGATCGTGCTTGTTCAAGTATTCCTGGAGGAATGCAGTTTCATTTCATTGTCTAAAAGGTATGCTAAGGTATGTTGGCATTATATACAAATAAAAATTTTTTTTTCACATTATTCCACTTTAGGTATTAGACTTATCATGTATTAATTGCAGAGAAAAATTAGAGTATGAGTAATACATTTTGTGAGAAATAAAATACAGTTGTCATAATTGTCCTAAGTGATGCAGAGCTTCAAGTATCTGGGGGTTCACATAAACAACAACCTGGACTGGTCTGACAACACAGTGACACTGTACAAGAAGGGTCAGAAGAGACTGTACTTGCTGAGGAGATTCAGGACTTTTGATGTGTGCAGCAAGCTGCTGGAAATGTTCCACCTGTCCAGTAGTAGCCAGTATGGTGTTCTATGCTGAAGTCTCCCGTGAAAGTAACCGGAAGAACCCTGGACACACTGGAAGTTGTTGTGGAAAGAGGAGAATGGCAAAATTGGATGCCATCATGAAAAATCCCCTCCTTCCCCTCCAGGAGGCGCTGTCTTGGAACAATTTTAGCCTCAGGCTCATTTCACCATGGTGTGCTAAGAAGTGCCTCTAGGGGTCTTTTCACAAGAGCTCTTTTCAGAAGTGGTTTCTTTAACAATATTTTAGTAAAAATACACATGAGACATCGTGAGCATGTGACTGGATGACTTGGCATGTGGATTATGTGACACAAGTAATGTGAGATTTTTTTGTTGGTCGTTTTTGACATTGTTTGCTGTTGTCCATGGTTTGTCACTATAGACACCTGTTATATCAGAAACTATCTCTGTTCTGGCCACTTAGCCATCATTTTAAATTATTTGGGGAAAATAACATATAAAAAATACTACATTTTGGGTGAAATGTATACAGTTATTATGGAACATTTAATGTTTGGTTCATGTTGTGAGTTAGAGTCTCAAACATAGTGATAAGTGTTCAAGACATCCAAAAAGATGTACAAAAGTAGGCCTGGACCTCCACTAGCCAATCTACATGAGACTCACTGTAATTTGGCCAACTGCTACCTGCAGGCTTTGGCATAGGCAGGCCTAAAATGGGAAATTGGTTCTAACAGTTCAAAGTAAAAAGACATTATCAAAATTTAACATCACAAGGAAGGGAGAAACCATAAAATGTCTGGGTTGTGAACAAAACACCAATGTTGAATTTTATAAATGAGGAATTTATTTAACAAAAAGAGAAAATAACAGCAAAAAAGATATGCCTAAAAGAGGATTCAAGACAAGATCCAGAAAACAGGGTGAAAGTTACAAAAACAGAAAATCCAAAGAAAAAAAAAACATAATTACAAACTTTAAAAAAGTTTCAGTGGCAACCTGAGAGAAGCTTTCTCATCCACCTGAATATGAAGGGTTGGGACGGTCCCTCAGGTGTGACATTGTGAACACAAGGCACATTCAGTATATACAGTACATGAATAATAAATATGAACCAACATAAAGAGGTTACATACAGACATATAAAATATTTATTTAAAAAAAAATACAAAAACAGATACACATAAGCCAGGGAATAAACTCTGGCAGAAAAATAACAGTCACGTATAGTCAGTCAGTCACTTTCTAACCCACTTAGTCCTGAACAGGATTGCCGGGGTCTGCTGGAGCCTATCACACCCAGCGTAGGGCCCAAGGCACTAAACAGTCCTTGGGCATGGTGCCAGTCCTTCACAGAGTCATGTATAGTGAACAATTAAATTAAACTTCACAGTTGAATTATATGCAATTATTGGTAATTTAGTGACATAGTTATGAGGCTAAACAATACAAAGTTAAAGTGATACTAAACAGAAAATGAAACTGAAAGGCCAGCTTGTCCCCCTATTTATGTCTACACAGGAGGTTTGATGACCTCTGCTCATGTACATTTCAGCATGTGATACAAAGGCATCCCGCTCAGGCACAGTTCCTGTTTTGTACCCGCTCTTAACAGGATAGGTTCAGTTTTGCTGAAATCCTGCTTCAAAAGCACTTGGTTCAGTAATGGATGGATGAAGAAATGCATTATCTTATATTAATTGTGCTGGGTAAATATTTATCAGACTATGTTTATCATCTGAAACACTTCCAGAATAAAGATGCACACTTGCTATTCTTTATTTTTTAGTCTTCTAAGATTCACTGAGTGTATGATGTGTTTAGTGTTGTCTGGTGTTGGGGGCCGAAGTGTCTTGGCAGTGGCATTTAATTATGTTCTCCTTTTGTCCATCTTTGAGTTTAACATTTTTGCCACAAGGAATGTGATGATTCGCTAGTAAGGTGGCTTTAAGGGTCTTGAAAGAACTTTGCTCCACCTATTCAAATGGCTGCCAAAACAGACTGGCAGATTCCTGGCACCTCTTTTAAAATGACATCCCAATGACATCCTGAGGCCATTTAGTATTTTTTTTCTTTTTTGCAAACTCTCTGATATCAGCTGTCATTCTACAGGCTGAACTGGTTCAGATGGAGCCTCTCTCTCTCTAGATACTGCTGGCAGTTCATGCCTACTATAAAAACAGAAAGTGAATTTTTCCAACTATTAGTCAGTATGTAAGAATGTTCTTTCAGGTCAGATGAAAGTTTGTGTAAGGTGGATTTGTCGTTGTTTTCTGCCTCAGGTATGTCATTTGGGTGATGAGAAAGGAATATTAAAATGCTGAAAAAGTAAGATAAGCAAGTGGTACTGTTTGTTTGATGACACCAAATTTCTTTACTCGTTTGTCTGTCAACTGAAAAAAAAAATGCTGACTTGACTTAATTTGTTCTTTTTTTTTGCCATTTTTACAGAGACATCTGGTTAACTTTATTTATTCTCTGGATCTCCTAGATGAAGCAGATCATTGTATCCTGTCTTGTGAAGGGTTAAACCACAGGCCCTGTTAACTTCTTTAATGTAGAATTCTAGCAGCTTTAGTTCATCTATGACATCTTGGTCTTACTCAATTTCTACATTTACATGATAGAGGTGGGCTTTCTAAAGTGAACTAAGACATTCAGCTCCAACTCCATTATCAAGTTTGCTGGTGACACAACAGGAGTGGGTCTGATTAGCAATAATGATGAGACAAAGTACAGAATGGTAGGAAGCAACTGGTAGACTAGTGGAAATACACAAACCTGTCTCTCAATGTTGATAAAATTAAAGAGATGATTATGAACTTCAGGAAGACTCTCCCTGGTCACACTCTTTTTTTTACATCAAGAGTTCTATGGTAGAGACAGTGAAAAGAACCAAATTCATTGGTGTTCACCTGGCAGAGTACCCTACGTTGTCTATCAATACCACTTCCTTGACCAAGAAAGCACAGCAGTGACTCTACTTTCTGCACCATCTCAAGAGGGCAAGCCAATGTCACATCCTCACTACATTCTATAGTGGCTGTCCTGATTTCTGTATTGTAAACTGATCACAAAGTCCATACAGTGGATATTGAGCACTGAGGAGATAATCACTGGGGCTTCTCTCCTATCCATCACACAGAGTCCACCATTCTGGGGTTTTACACATTGTCCTTTCCCTCTTTTCATCTGGCAAAAGGTATTGGAATCTGCAGATCAACACTGTCAGACTGAAGAACAGCTTCTTCCCACCAGCAGAAAGGGTGCTGAATGCAATGTTACCCCCATCCCTAAGTGTGTGCACTTATCATAGGCTCTTATCTAATTGCTCTTCCATTCTGTATTCCTTTGCAGTTCTTATCCATTTTACAACTCCTACCATCACTGATTGCTGTGTATCAATATATGTCGATTTGTACAGACATGGTTCCTTGTTCCACATTCCCTTATGTAAAACTTCCCACACCTCTGTATTCCATCCATCCATTTTCCAACCCGCTGAATCCGAACACAGGGTCACGGGGGTCTGCTGGAGCCAATCCCAGCCAACACAGGGCACAAGGCAGGAACCAATCCTGGGCAGGGTGCCAACCCACCGCAGACCTCTGTATTGTTATTGTTATATTCTAAATAATGCACTGTGGCCCTGGGAAACATAATTTCATGCTGCTGTATAATGAGTCAAGGTATGTTTATACAATAGATGGTATGACAATAAAGCCCTCTTGACTTGACTTGACTAAGAGGCTTCAACCAGTGGGAGTATCTGAAGACCACTTTGTTATGTGATTTCATCAAGCTGTGATGCCACTCCTAACTCTCAAATAAATAAATAGTTCTGCCAAATATGATCCTGTCGACAACTAATCACTCAGAATGTGGAATCATTGTAGGATGCACTTCAAGGCAGAGATGTTTTTATCTGTTGCTCCTCTACACAGTAATCACTTTTCCTAACCTTCTCAGACCTACTCAGTATTTAATTTTTAAAAGACACTCTGTATATAGGTAACATATTTGTATTTTATGAACAAGTATACGTCAAAATCCAGCAGCACAATTGTTACACTTTTTTAAAATTTGAAATTTTGTTAAAAGAAACCTACCCAATTTGCCACACCTCCCACCCATTACTATTCCAGAGGCAATATTGGTCAATCTTAAAGACTCAGACGGCATCAACAAAGAACTTTCCATTCAACGATCCTAGTTTACAGTGGGAAAAGGACCTTTCAATTAACATCTCGGAAAAGGAGATGATCAGCCATGCATAGAATACATTCAAGCTCTATAGGCACCAAACAAGCAATAATTTAACTTAAAAGCTTTCATCAATCAAACTTATCTCATTCAAAATTGTCCAAAATTTACCTATGGCAAGATCCAACTTGCGAGCGTTGCCATCTAGCTCCAGCGTCACTAGGTCATATGTTTTGGGAATGCACTGAATTAGCATCATTTTGGACAAAATGTTTGAACACTTATCAGAAACGCTTGGCGTCACACTCACTCCTAACCCATTAACAGTTGTGTTGGGTGTACTTACAGCTGGGCATAAACTGGATAAGGACAAATCGATTGTAATAGTTGATACTACACTGCGAGCACAAAGGTTTATGTTGTCCAAATAGAAGAATTCTAACCTGCCTTTTATAAATCAGCTGGTAACTGACGTTCTGTATTACTTGAAATTGGAAAAAATTGAATTTTCGCTTAGAGTATATCTGCAAAACCTTTTTAAAACATGGTAAGACTTAAATTTAAAAATTTTCTTTGTTTTTGACTCACCCCTTTTTCTCTTTTTCTCGGGTGGGGATTAGATTCTTGCTTTGTTAGGTTTTGTTGTTTCTCTTATCATGCAGGGGCACCTGGGGTTCATCTTTCTGGCTCTAGTGAGTTAATGAGTTCCACCCTGGGAAGACAGAGGACTCTGATGATAACAGTATCTTCTCTTTCCTCCATAGCATCGAAAGACCACAAGGATAACACCTGGTTCCATCTCCAACTCTCTAAGAAGACTGCCCCTTCCAACGCTATAAAAAGGGAAGGTTGAATCAGCATTTAACCCCCTACAAGGTGGACAGACCTCCAACCCCATTGCCAGCACTACTAATTGCAAGGCTGACAGTAGCCATATCTTCTTTTGACTTTTCTGCTACGCAGCTTTATTTTGTTATAATTGAAAGAGGTGAACTGACTGGTATTCCAAACGTTTGCCTGCCTACACTAGTCTGCTTTCCTGGCCACATTGCAGTTTTTTTTTTTTTTTTAATTTTTACTGTTTTTCTCTGGATTGTTTTTGAAGTAATGTGCTGTGCAACATCAGCAGATTTTGTTTGCCTAATTGTATAATATTTTCTTGAAATAAAATTAATTTTAAATAACTAAATAAACAAATAAACAAAAATGAAATTTGCATTTGGGTTATAATTTGGAGTGATACAAGGTTCAGCTAATATATTTTATTTCCCTTTCATTTTTTACAAGTAAATTGAAAGCAAATCTTTACTTGAGGTTCATCGGAACTTGTTATTTTATTTTATGTTCCTCCTCCTCATCCTCCAACTAGAACTACAGATGAGTAAAGGACAGTGAAACTGCTTGACTAACAAATGAAATCTCCAAACATTCCCATAGTGCAAACATGCAGCATATGTGCCTTGATTTAAGACCCTTTAGACTTAATCATTCTTCTTGAAACATACACAACACAGTGCATTCACAAAAAAACAGCATTAGTGTCCTTGTACTGGATTGCACAGTGGAGCTTGGGAATGAATGGCCTTAAAGAAACTGAAGTTTTGGAACAAAATGGTGACTTTATTTACCAAAACAAATATTAAAAAATACATGAATAAAAGCATCAAGTCAATCTCTGATTGGACACAGTCGATCATTCATAATAAAAGCAACCAAAACCCATTTGCAGGTTGGATATGAGGCAATCACAGGCTGATTGAATTTTCTATTTGGTGCAGACAAAAAAACAGCTGTAGACAGAAGTGTCTATCTGAAAGACTTGCCGAAAGGTAAGCCTACTTTTTATGTACAGGGTGGGCCAAAGAAAAGTGGCCCGCTTCCAATACTGGTAACATGTTCTTTGGAGAAGGCTGTAGCCACTTCACGACCAGAAAATTGGCATTTGGTGCACGGTGTCAGGAACATGAATAGTGGGCCCAATATTCTTCAAATCAACTGTGAACACTGTGGTTTACCTAGACATCTTTGAACAATTTTACAACCAACTAACACCAGAAGAAAAAATGTACTGCTTATTCCAACAAGATCGGGTAACATGCCACACCTCACGTGATTCACTGGCACAGTTTCATGAACTGTTTACAAAGGAGCGAACTGTGAGCAAGGGGTTATAGCCACCACGTTCCCTGGACTTGTCCACATGTGATTTATCTGTGGGGAAATTTAAAGCAGAATAGTGTATGCCAACAATCCACATACCCTGGATGAACTCAAGGAAAACATCACGAACACTATAAGCAGCATCACTGTTGAAGAGCTGCAAGCAACATGCTCCGACGTGCCCAAAGGTGCATAGACATGAATGGGGACCACTTTCAGCATCTGTTGTTAATTGTGGGTAAGTGAATAAAAACAATCCACTTGCTTGTTCATCTTGTTATACTATCGCCGGAGTTCGGGTACTTTTCCGTGGCCCACCCTGTATAATTAAAGAATCAGTGATGCATAGTTTTTGCAGCATGGGTCTAAAAACTCATCTTGTAGCAAAGGAGACTTAGGTGACACCTGGTCATGGATAACAGAATACACTCATGTGCACCTACACTAGGTTAACATTACAGCACACAATGTGAGAAGAAGCTAGAACCTCAAAGGAAACCCATGTGAACAAAAGTATCACCTGGCAGGTTCAATATCTTCATACTTATGTGGCTTTACAGATTGGCCAATCAGAGTTTCTCGCTCATCCTGTCAAACATTTCCATACTACTGAAAGAAGCACTAGTGAAATAAGTGATTGTCCTTATCTTACCTTGTACAACACATCAAAGCAAAAACAGCATACAGACAGAGGTATAAAATATGATGCCTCATACATCATAAGTTCTCATATAAAGAGCAGCTAATGATGTTAACCTTCAAAAAGCTTTAAAATTAGAATTCAAATCATAGAGACATTTGCAAGCATCTGGCAGACATCCTGGAGTAGCTCAACAACACCATGGCCCAATTTAGAAATTAACACAGAGCCTGCGTATTAGAATTCAATTAGAACAGTGTTGCATGCACAAGTTACATTATGGAAGAATACTTTGTACCAATATTGATGCTACACCATGACATTACAGAAAGAAAAAAGAATCTTCAGGTGACAAGGACTGAAATAACAGAACAGAATGTATATATGCATGTGTCATGTACTGCCTGCTGATCAGTCCACAGTTTGGTGGTTTTGTGGCTTAAAGCTGTTCTTTCATTAATCCCAGGAATCTTCTGTGATTTCATATTTTGTGATTGTAAAGTAAGATCTTGTATGAATGTATTGGTTTGAAATTAGCTCAAAATGTAACTGGAAGCCAGTGTAAAGACTTATGAGCAGAAGTTATGTCATCCTGCTTTCTAGTTCTAGTGCTAATTTTTGCAGCAGTATTTCAGACTAACCAAAATCTTCGAATTGACTGATATGAACAGCCTTTGAACTATGGAATGCAGTGGTCTGCTAGGAAGAAAAGCATGTCATCTCTTTTCTGTATCCTTTTTTTATGGTGGAAAAAGCAGGCTTGAGATGGTGGTGTAAAGTGAGTGGTAAATGGCAATTGTGTGCTACAAATGTTCAGGTGACAGGGCTGCCTGTATCATATCCAGCAATTAATACAATTTCCATTTTTTCTATATTTAAATTGTTTAACTCAATGACGGAATTAATTTAGAACACAATTGGAAGACATATCATTGACTGTAAAAAAAAAGATTTAGATGGGAATTATTTGCATAAAAGTGAAAGTGAATATCATGTATGTAAAGTGGCAATATGTAAAGCAAAAGCAGGAATGGGCTGAGTACTGAGCCCTGAGGGGCAATATTTCTAACTTCAGCATTGTCATCACATTTCTGTACATACAAAAATTGATTTGATAAGTGTATATTAAATAATGCAAGACAGTGCCAGGCAACCCATCACAATTTTCACGGCTGTGCAATGGAATAAAATGGTCAATGAAATTCAAGATTATGCTACAATCTAATAAAGTAATAACCTTAATGCTTTCTACCACTCTTGAAAATTGACACACTAACTTGAGATAGTTATAAATTCTTCTGTTGTGTTTACAAATTACATGCTAACCATTAAATAAGTTCATCTGCATATATGAACTTGGGCTATTTTCTTTGTTTGATTAAACTTCTTGTTTATTTTAAAATAAAAAGGTGCTGCACTCTTCTAAGGCTTTTATTTAGTCCTGTCAACAATCCACCAGGAGCTTGTGGCACTTTAAAGAAGAGTTGAAGATGTGGGGCGGGAGGAATATCTGGGACTTCCAGAAGGTTTTTGTGACATCTGGGGAAGGATGGAGACTCATTGAGTTTGGTCATTTGCAAGGAATAGAGAAGATGTTACGTTTTGAGTTGAAGTTACACCTATTTTATGTTCTATCATTGTTTTCACTAAGTTCTGATTTTCTATTGATTTGATATGTGTGGTTATAATTATTTACTGTTGCTAGTCAAATACTGCAGCAGTCTGGGAAACATCACAGATACATGCATGTTCTTGTTTGTCATGGGGCCAAAGAGTTGTGACGTGTTGCATGTTGGTTGGAAACACAAGTAAGAATTTCATTTTAAGTTAAGGGGTACTCTCACATGTTGTTAGTTATGTCACCCCCTGGCAGTGTCCCTTTCTCTACTAAATCACAAGTATTTGCACTAACATTACCAGCACTTGAGACACCCACTTTCTTACGGCCCATCTGAGACTTCCCCCTGTTCTGTGCCACCTTTTCCTTTTCACCTGATTCCTCCTTTCTGAGTGAATAAGCATTTAACTGGAATAAAAACAAAAAGACACAGAGACGGAAATATATGGAGATGTGTACAGCTCAGTGCTCTATTTGTGACTTTTTATGAAGAGTCAAGAGTACACAGGACCCTGACAAACAGGACAAATGGACTGCAAAGAGGTAAAGCAAATGCACCAGCAGCACGCTTTCCTTAGCCCTCTAGTGGATTAGTTTGTACTGTTCAACTGAAGAGGTGAGGTGAGATAAGTGGGATGCAAAAAATGACTTATGGTGAAATGTAAAAAATAAATGAAGAGTGGAAAGTTTGAATGAAGGCTAGGTTTGGCCAATAATTTATATAGCTTAAAAGAAAAAAAAAAAGAAGTTTAGATTCCACAGTGAAATACAGATCTAAAAAGTAGCCAGCTTTATTAAGTGCAGCATCATTCCTGTAACAGAAGGGTTTTTTGAAGGATTTAAAACTTTCATTGCCTCATATTTCATTCCGCATAGTGACAAATACCAATCCTTCACTTAATGCTGTACGAAATCTTTGATGAAAAGCAATATAAAATAACGCTGAGAGAGCATTTCATTTAAGCCTCCCCATGCCTAAATAAAGATTGTTGTAAGTCCGTTTTCAGAGATAAATTTGAAGTGAAAGGGTTGCAGACGTAATTCATTGCTTTAAGAAGAAATCTTTAACTCTTATTTTGCTTTCTCTTCTGTGTGTGTGTGTGCGTGTGTGTGTGTGTGTGTCCATGTGTTTAAGTTGCACACATTAAAACAAATTTGTCTTGTCTTACAGTAATAAGAACACGAGCAAATAAAAACGCTTCTAGCGATTATCAGCTCAAGATCACAATATGCTTTCATGTGCTTTTCTTTTTCTCAATTTCTTGATGCAATGTATTTGTTTAAATTGCATTAATATAATTTAATTCACTTTGACATTTCTTTTTTTAGAGATTTAATTCCTCAGAAAATTTCTTATTTGATTTTTCCTTTTCCTTTAGAATGCAAAACTTTGCCAGGGAAAAGCTCTCACATTAAACCCTGAGTAAATTTGTTCAAAAGCACATGTTTCATAATTGCAACTTAATATTCCTGTCATGCTAAAAAAAAAAAAGTTGCTATTTTATGAGTTATGGCCACCGTACAAATTACATTCCTTGCCTTTCAGCATCTGCTGCATTAGTAGGTCACCTGTAAAGATCTCTGACTTAAATCAGTTTTTTTAAAGTGTTACCACGTGAGGTGACCACAAGTCATTCTCTCCAATTTATTTGTTTTACTTTCTTTTAATCACATACCAATTAAGAGAACCAAAGTAACACCTTTAAAGGTAAGAAGGAGCTAAAAATATGTGTTTAAAATCAAGTTGTTGTTTAAACTTTAAAAGCCTGCTTCTCACTCTCTCTGACTTTAAAGCTGTTAACTCTTAAGGGAAAGCCAGTCAAGGCTACAGTAGCTTCTGTTTCACTGTATGCCTCATTTAGAATACACAGGCGAGGGAATTTTTATTTTTATCAAATCGATTTAACATATTATTGTATAGCGCTTTCAATGTGTACAGGTTCAGAGCACTAATACATATCTTCTGCTATAGTACACTGACAGTAAATTAAATAATTAAAGTATACAATATTTATGTACATAAATGGACACATTTTGCTAAATATTCAGTAAAACAGAAGTAATGTCAATGATTAGCATAAACAAGCAAAGCAATATAGAGTTCATTAACATTATTATTGAGATATGGTCCACTGCTATCAGAGGAGAGGAAACCAAAAATTCTAGTTGTCAATGGATAAAGAAAACTCTAGGGAGCAGGGTCCGTGTTCAATAGTAATAGAACTTCTCCTATAACTGACAAATTCAATCTGCCTCAAGGTTCATCTAAGCATAGGTGCCTATATTTTGTGATTGGTTGCTGGGTTGGCAAGGGGTTCCCATGGGGTACAGGTTGGCACAAAACAGAGACAGAGCCCAGATGGGCCAAACTATGGTGAGAAAAAACATTCAATGTCTCTGGAAATATTACTCATCTTTGCAGTGAAGAAAGAAGAGCACTGTCAGAGGGTGGTAAACCCCATGTATATTCTAATGGCACTCACAAGGTAGGGACGAGTCACCACCGCTATGAGCTGCTTACAAAGTGAAAAAAAGACTTCCAGTGTGGCAACAGCCAGCTGTTCTTTCAAGGATAGCGAGCTACCAAAAAGAGTAATAAAAAGGACAAGACGATCCATATTGGTACTTGGTTCCAGCACTACATTGGTGTGAGAATTGGGATGAGGAGAAGACCTATAACCCAATTAAGCAAAGCACAAAGTGGTATGGAGACCAACAGCAGAGTTGCTTCTCCCTTTGGAGAAGTTGCTGGAGAGTCTCAAAGTTCAGATCCGGACCCAGAATCAATTCAGGAAAGAGGTAGTTCATCTGCAGCTCCACATGAAGAGGTTCTCCTATACACATATAATGGACAGATCACAACACAGCAGTGCAGAGCTAAACACCTTTGATACACTGTGTGACAGCGCAACACTCATAATCCCTAATGTGCCACATGACAGCAAAGCTCTCCAGACCACCATTTATGTGTCTTTGTCACCAGCTACACCACTGCTGCACAAATGAAGACTGTCCAGTTGTACTGAAGAGTTTGTGCGCCATTGAAAGGGGTTGGAAGTGATCACTGTGACAGCGACTTCAAAGGGAGGGCTATGTAATGGCACTGACAGGTTGCATCAGCCTGGGGATGAGTTACCAATAGTATGAGCTGACATTTCATCAGGTAAAAGAGAAGCATGAGGGAAGCCTATAGAAATGGCAAGTCTGCAAATTCATAAAATAATTCTGTCTAGTGCAGCAACAGTGAGTGGGCCTTATAAGGATTGCAAGCTACCCAAAAGAATGATGTAAAGAACAAGATAATGCATATTGCACAATTTATTGGCTTCCCTGTAAAGGAATCAAGTAGAGGCACCATAGAAGGAAAGAGAATTACCTGCAAGATGAGAGTAAGCTTACAGGGCTCCCCAAGAGAACGGGATGACAGATGACCTAACAGATGCCAAAGATGTCTGACCTAAGAGGAAGCATGACAGCATCAGTGGCTAGCAGGTTGTTGACAGACCTCCTGCCTGTCAAAGAGCAGCAGATGGCATTGATGCAGGAATGGAATCATGCTGCCTCTTTTAAAAACGAATTGCAGAAGTAGTATGAGGTTGGTCTTTGCTATTCCGCCTTTGAGTGAAAAGCCTGGACCATGTGACAGCCCAAAAGCTGCCAATAAAACATAGCATTGAGTGACTACACTAGGCTCAATGCCGCCTTTCTCACCATTGACCATTTTATTTCATTACACAGGCATAAACAAACAGGCACTGTTTTTTTGCAAGAGGACAGTGTGACATAATGGCCTTTATTGAAATAACCTCTAACCCCTGAAGTGCTGCTTCTGAGCTAAAAGCTAGGAGGTGTGTTGAACTAGGGGCACACTGGCAGGGCAAGGAGAAACTAAGATTGTATGTCTGAATAACAATGAAAGATTGAATATGAAGAAGGGAGTGTTTCAGGGAGAGCCATCACCTTGTTCATCAATCTGTGTGTGATGTATTATGTCATCATATGATGTAGCATTTTGTCTCGGCATGTTTGAATATTTATGCAACAAGTACTTTCATGTAAGATATAAGGAAAATAAATGGAACTGAATATAGGTAACAGATATTTCTGTTTGAATAGGTTGTTTTTGGATTTTATGACACCAACTGAACAATAAGCACACAGCTACTCTTTCATTTTGGTCAATATTGATCACATGACTTGTTACACACATGTTTCACAGTTCCATGTAAATTAAAAGAGTTCATAATAGCTGTTTATTGCATCTTTATTCCCCCAACAAAGTTAACTGTCAAGGAAACCACCTTTATGTCTATGGAATGTATAGAAATAGATATGCTCTTGAAAATAAAACATTGTTACTCCCCCATTGCCACTGAAGCGTTAGTCAGACTCATAAGTAGATTAGGGTTAGGGTTAGGGTTAGACATTTAAGCATTTTAACCAATTTCTATCATAATTTTTTGAAGTGCAGTTTCTTTCTTTTTGAACTAGTGTATGGCAGCAATGAAGACTTCTGGTCTAATATAAAGCTTTCTTCTTCTTCTTCCCCATGTCAGTATTAAAATATCCAAGCAGAAATAAAAAGATCATCCATGTTGAACTAAAAAAAAACAAAAAAAAAAAAAAACGGCTACATGACTGACAAACAGTCATATGTGAATTCTACTTGGGAATCTATTTTTGTAATTATTCTCACCTCACACTTCAAATTATTGTCTGCCTAGCAAGGTACTGTTGAAATAAAGCAGCGACAAAGTGCAGTAGATTACATTTTGTTGCAGCTCAAGGAAACCAGGAAAATGAAGAGAGGTATTTAAATTTGCTGCAGAACTGTAAATCTGTAGATGACAAGCCCAGAAGGGTTACCTCCTTGTCAGAATGCATTCTCTATAAACTGCAAATTAAACCTGGATTTCTTCACAGTTACTCAGAGGACTAGGAAAAAGTTGCAGTTAGCGTGCATATCAATTCTGGGCTCACCCACCTAGTTTTAGACAATAATCACACCAGTTTAAGGGAAGTGGTCCTGGAATGATTATATTTCCATAGTGAATCAAAATGAAGAGAATAATAAAAAGGACAAAAAATAACTAACAAGTACAGCCTACATGTAACAGCAAAGAAAAATTGCACTTGAGACCTTGAGTGGATATTACGTACTGCATGTTCCCATTTGAGTTTCATGGAACACGATAACTTTTCATTGTCTAATAGATAAGAGGATCATTTAGCATATACTGCAGTGTGATGTTTGTCATCTATATTTCACCTTGAGGCTAATCTTTATCAGCTTTTAAATACAAAGGCCCCCGATCAGTTTCAACAAATGACTGGAGGTGGAGAATATACATGACACTAGATAAAGACTATTCATAAGAAAGTGGTTGTTGAAAGCTGGCTCCTATAAATGTAATTCTTTTTTATTTCTCTTATATTTCTCTCTCAGTGTCACCCACAATGATCTAATTGGTTGGATTGTTGATCACCACTACTGACTTCTTGCCCAGCGGTTTTCAAACAAGGGGGCTGCCATTTGGATGGTTCCAGGCTGTGCTTGGGGCACCGCAGCAGCTCTGGCAAAATTGACATTCTTATCTCAATGCAATTTTAAATATGGTCCTAATATTGAATCGTTTTTTTTAAGTAACCATAAATTTAATGTAGGATTCAGCTTTTTTAAATGAAATAATCCTAAATAAAAGAAACAAGAGAAAGGCTGGAGTAAGAAGTTCTGCATCTGCTCTGCACTCCTTCCTTAATCATACTGAATATTTAAGAAATAACTATACAAATGCCATCTGTTCATGGTTCTCCTGACTGATGATGAACAGTTCTAAGCAAAACCTAGATGGGTTATATTGATACAGACATGATTAAGTGGAATTATGGCATATTAAAGGTCACAGTCCTTACTCAGCACTTGACAGGATAGGCAGGCTAACTGATACAAATCCTCCCAGGTGCTAATAGTCCACAAAAATGATATTTTATAGTTAATTGAATTCAATTATTGAAGAAAGGATAATGTGCATCAAATAACAAACGCAATGAGATTTAGCAAATCAACAAAACTAAGAACTGGACAAGAATGGAAATAAATCAAGAAGGTTCTCATTAAAAACAAAATCATAATGTGTAACTCAATGGAAGAAACATACAAAGCAAAACTATTTACTTTATTTATTAAATTCATATATCTAAATATTCTGTAGCCCACAATCAAGAAGCAAATCAAACAAAAGCTCAATTATAAAGAAGGGATAGAATAAATGCAAGCCAAGTTGTACCAAATTAATCCTTAAAGATATTTTAAAGAAATACTCCACTAAAAATAGTATTTTTTGCATATTTCTAAACCTGTGTTGTTTAAAGTGATGGCCCAGAAAAAAAATTAATGTCATGTTTTCAGGCTTTAATGGGAGCCATGGTGAATGATTCAGTACTGAGCAATTCAAAAATGTCCATGAAAAAAATCTCAAGTTAATCATGTTGCATAATCTTCTTGTCTGTACATCTGGCTGTATGTTCACAATGAGAAAAATACGTTCATGTTTTGTTGAAATATTATTAAATAAATACTTGCGGAACATCAGAGTAGTGCACAAACAGGAAGTGTGCTCAAATGGGATAAAGATTTGGAATTGAGGACATGACTCTTGACCAATAAATGAGGGGCAACAGTTAGTAAAAAGTTCTGTTGACATCACATGATGTTAGGAAATGTCATTACATTATTACCTGGAAGGTATTTTGTTCTGACATGTTATATATTTTTACCTTTCCCCCATGTTTTTTGAAGCAAAATTTATACCCCGTTTACAGAGTGTTGTTATGAAGAATTAATTTCTATCATTAATTTGTAGATTATTTTTTTGTCTGTTGAAATTAATTCACATTTTATTGTAATACTATGTTGTTCTTCATGGGTGCCAACATTTTGTCAGTGGTTTCTTTACCGTTGCTGTGGTGTTGCTGCACACAGATAACAGGATGCCGGGCCCAAGATCACGGTTTCAAAACAAAATATCTGGCACAAATTTTTTTTAAGATTTAGTGTTCCTGGCTTTAGATTATCCATCCATTATCCAACCCACTATATCCTAACTATAGGGTCACGGGTGTCTGCCATGGCCAATCCCAGCCAACACAGGGCTAAAAGCAGGAAATAAACCCCAGGCAGGGCGCCAGCCCTCCGCAGGGGGCTTTAGATCAGTTACTTTCAAATTTCTGAGTATGATTTTTGAGTTTTGATTTCTAGAATTGCCAGTAACAAATGATTACTGATCCCTTATTCCCTCACCCTGCTTCTCAATCTTTTAAGGAAAAGTGGTATTTAAGGTGACAACGTGCTACTCCTGATTTCTAAGAGTTTGAATTAATTTAAACAAAAAATAAATGTTTGCCATATTAAAATAACTTAGGAACCCTTAATTCTTTTCTTTCATCCCTGGTTATCATTTTAGGTTTGGCAGTTTTGGTTTCATTTTGACTTCTGAGTTCTGATTTTTGCCTTTCAATCTTCTGATTCTTCTAGTTCAATATGACAACACCACCATTGTAAATAAGAACAATAAGAAACATGTGGGATTGAAGGAAAAATAAAAAACAGGAAACAAAATGTAAATATGACCGATGTAAGGGAGGAGGAGAAAACAAATATATAAAGAGAAAGTAAACTGGGAAAGGATAAGGCTGTCAGTAACAGTCAGTACAGTGCAGACGAACAATGCTGTCAAACACAGCTGAAGGCTCATCACATTCCCCTGATATTAGCTTCTGGGTTAAAGAAAATGAGCCACTAGGCCATGAAGTGCAACAGTCATCAAAAGTGTAGAAGGCAATGGAGAGCCCAAAAGCAGACAAAGACACTAAGCACAGGCTTCCTCTAGTTAATTTCCATTGTCCCTCCCTTGCGACTGCACTCTAAATAGTGTTGTTTATTAATAGACAGGAATGGGTGGGGCCAAGGTTAAACTGCACACAAGGGGAGGGGCCAAAGGTGGAGCCTAAGACACATTTTAACAGGATTTGTGTTGGTATGCAGTTTATTTATCTCATACATATACTATAAATATTTATGATTACCTAAAAATCTGAACATTTATTTTTCACTTTGTTGGTGTGTAACAGAAAATAAAAAAAATTTAAAAAATTAAACACATAGAACTGAATTGACCAAAAAATATATACTGTGGGAGGGCACACACTGATTTAGAAGCAGCAGTATTTTTTGTCAATGTAGAATTTTATTAAAAACGCTTGGAGAATGGTAATAAGGGAGCAACAAAAGCATGATGCAAAATAAAAAATTGTAACTGTCCACGTTACTAAAGATAAGTTTTACAATTTATGTCTAGTGTGCAACTGGCCTTTTTTTTGTCTTTCATTTTGACTACTCTCTTTCTTTTTCTCTCTCTCTACACACACACACATACACACACATGCACACATACATATGTATACAGTATATATGTATGTATGTATGTATGCTGTAAAACAAGAAATGAGAGAGAGATCTTAAAGGTTTGGGATCCAAAAAGGCCCCCTATTTAATGAATGTGATACCATACCAGCTTATAACATTTTACTTAATCAGCATCCCAGAGGTTCCCATGTCTGTGCATTCTTGAGCTCTTGTACTGTTACTGTAGCAGGCAGCTAGGGATGCTTCTGGGTTTTTCTTTCTTTAGTAGGTATTTGGGTCCCAGTAGCTCTCTCAAGTGGATCTCAGCTGAATTTAAAAGGTTAAAGTGTTGTCTGCTCACTTTTAAGGCCTTTTCCCCCACACTGGGCACCCAACACCCATGGCTAAAAATTTAAAGATGGTTATCTACTAGTGGCAGTCTATTTGTATTAAGGCCAGGCACCCGGGTCTACCCTTCCTTGCGCTGCAAAATGAAGTGTACTCCTGGGTGGCTGGCTATCTACTCAGGCTAATTTCCATCAGTACTGCTAGGGGGCTCTGCCCCCTGCTCGCTTCGCTCGCCAACCCATGTGTTTGGTTAATTGGATATACAATTTACATTTTTTTTTTCTTTGGAATTGTTTCAATTTCATTATTTGCACTTTTACTTTAAAGCTTCATTAAAAACAATATTTTTTGGAGACACATTGTGACAATATAACTACCTGTGAGTGAATATTGTTTCTGTTTCTCTAATAAATAATTCAGCTTCTTCTAATGTTTGTCCCTCTGATTTATTGATTGTCATAGGAAACTCTATTCTCACAGTAAACTGTAAACATTTTAATATGAATGGCATATCACAATCTCCTTTGGTGAGCACTGTTATTCGCGGAATATATACATTACCCTTTCTTTTTGCCTGTTAAAATTTGCATCACTTCTCCGTGATCATCAATATACACCTGACCAAATTGTGTATTCTTTGAAATTAAACTTGTCGTTGCTTTAACTGTTCCAGGACCACAGATTCTCATAGCATATGGTCCATCCATCCATCCTCTTCCGCTTATCTGAGATCGGGTCGCGGGGCCAGCAGCTTGAGCAGAGATACTCAGACTTCCCTCTTCCCAGCCATTTCTTCTAGACTCTTCCGGGGGAATCCCGAGGTGTTCCCAGGCCAGCTGGGAGACATAGTCCCTCCAGCTTGTCCTGGGTCTTCCCCGGGGCCTCCTTCCGGTTGGACATGCCCGGAACACCTCACCAGGGAGGTGTCCAGGAGGTATCCTGATCAGATGCCTGAGCCACCTCATCTGACTCTTCTTGATGAGGAGGAGCAGCGAGGTTCGACTATCCGATGGACCCTCCTCTCCAGGACCCCCGAAAAGACTTTTCCAGGGAAGCTGAGGAGTGTGATCCCTCTGTAGTTGGAACACACCCTCCGGTCTCCCTTCTTAAAGAGGGGGACCACCACCCCGGTCTGCCAATCCAGAGGCGCTGTCCCCAATGTCCATGCGATGTTGTAGAGACGTGTCAACCAAGACAGTCCTACAACATCCAGAGCCTTGAGGAACTCCGGGCGTATCTCATCCACCCCCGGGGCCCTGCCACCAAGGAGTTTTTTGACCACCTCAGGGACCTCAGTCCCAGAGATGGGGAAGTCCACCTCCGAGTCCCCAGGCTCTGCTTCCTCATTGAAAGGCATGTTAGTAGGATTGAGGAGGTCTTTGAAGTACTCCCCCCACCGACCCACAACGTCCCGAGTCGAGGTCAGCAGCGCACCATCCTCACCATATACAGCGTTGACACTGCACTGCTTCCCCCTCCTCAGATGGTGGACCAGAATCTCCTCGAAGCCATCCGAAAGTCTTTCTCCATGGCCTCCTCAAACTCCTCCCACACCAGAGTTTTTGCCTCGGCAACCACCGAAGCCATATTCCGCTTGGCCTGCCGGTACCTATTAGCTGCCTCCAGAGTCCCACAGGACAAAAGGGTCCCCTAGGACTCCTTCTTCAGCTTGACGGCATCCCTCACCGCTGGTGTCCACCAGCGGGTTCGGGGATTTCCGCCACGACAGGCACCGACCACCTTACGGCCACAGCTCCGGTCAGCCACTTCAATAATAGAGGCACGGAACATGGCCCATTCGGACTCAATGTCCCCCACCTCCTTCGGGATGTGGTCGAAAGTTCTGCCGGAGGTGGGAATTGAAGCTACTTCTGACAGGGGACTCTGCCAGACATTCCCAGCAGACCCTCACAACACGTTTGGGCCTACCAGGCCTGACCGGCATCCTCCCCCACCATCGAAGCCAATTCACCACGAGGTGGTGATCAGTTGACAGCTCCGCCCCTCTCTTCACCCGAGTATCCAAGACACGTGGCCGCAAATCCGACGACACGACCACAAAGTCAATCATTGACCTGAGGCCTAGGGTGTCCTGGTGCCAAGTGCACATATGAACACCCCTATGCTTGAACATGGCATATGGTCCATTATTGTGTAAATAAACGTTTTGTGCATTGAATGTTGCGAATGCAAAAAGACTTTGTTGTTTACTCTTTGCCTTTTATTTTTGACCTCGATTTGTCCTGCTATTTTTTCAATTACACCTGGTTCTGATGTGGTAATGCGATCTTTTCTTTGATACTGTAGCGACTGACATGATAAAGTGTCACAAAAGTTTTACTTGAACAATCGCCGACTTCCTAACCCCAAACACAACTTTCTAGCACCCTCTCCAACGCCCCCCTTACCGCATCAATCAATACCCCGCTATCAGTCTTCCGTGCTGTACTCTGCCCTCCCTCAATTGGCCCTAACAGTCACTTAAAACCAAAACGCCCTCAACCTGGCTGGGACGCTACAATACTTTCGAATTTTACTGCTTTCATATTCTGTACCTTTCTCTGCATGTGTATCGCGCCATTGTTTGTTTGAGCCTTTCGAATTCCACTGCTTTCATAATCTCTTATCTGCCTTTTTCTCTCTCCAACACCTTTGGGTCTCTATTCTCTGTATTGTCCTTATACGCTTTATATGTGCTGAGAACATATGATCTGTAGGGCTTGTCTTGTAAGAATCTCATGTTCCACGTCCCCGCGAGACGGCCCTGGGACAATCTACCAAGTCTCATGTTTACAGTCCCCGCGAGAGCTCCGTGGCAAGTCTCTTTTGTCTTGTGGGTCTTTTAAATGTCTTCCGAGAACTTCAGAGAAGATCACGTATCGTAGCCTTGCTTTTGCTTTCCAGCATTTTTTTTTTATAATAGAGAGATATTCTTTGTCTTTTTCTGATTGCACTGTTTCCTGGGAGAGCTTCTTTTATTCCTCATCTGGAACAAATCTTCTTATTCCCAGTGACACTAATTGTGTATGTCACCGGTTTGACTTGATCATTGAACAGAATCTTGGAAAATGGTACATAATGATAAATTTTACCTTTAAGATTTAGTATGCTCTGTGATGTCCTTGCCCCCCATCTAGGGTTATTTCCCACCTTGTAACCAGTGCTGGTATAAGCTCTTGATTCCCACCCAACTGAAATGTATGGGCAAGTTTGAAAATGGAGGGAAATAAACGAAAAGAGGGAGTGAGATTAATTCAAGTGATTCAGTAATGAATTCAGTGACTTTTATTTGAAATTTTCAAGTAATGAATTCAGCTGAAAAGTTCACAACACCACAGAAACATGGCAGTTTTCGAAGAATAATTAATAAACACCTAAAAATTCAGCAACTGAAAATCTCAGCCTTTGCCAGCTGATTGTCTGGCTTCATGCCATGAGTTAGAACATGGTGTGTTTGCTTAGCCTCCTCCACCACCGTGAAAGTTAATGACTATACAGACAACTGTGTAATTACAGAAATTGTTTTATGTATACTGTATATTAAGCAAGTATTACAATATGACAACTAGACAGATGCCACAGTGCTGATGCTTCAACCCAGCACTGTGATGGTGTCACTAGGTTAATAAAAGTTGCTGCTGGTTGTGCAATTCTTGACTTTTGCGCAGAACAGCTATCAGGTGTGGAGAAGAAGACACAGGTGTAAAGATTGACAGGTAAAGAAAAACAGAACAAGAAAGATGGAATTGTTGGAGAGTTCAATATAATGCCAATAGGATCGGAACAAGTTCAGACTGTAGAGATCCTGCATTGACTTCTATGGCTGTAACATCAGGAGTGGGTGAAACTGAGCAAGAGATGAACATAAAAGTGCACTTAGGATTACTTACAAATCCAATGTGTTGTGTCCTTCATACTTGTCACAGTATTAATTTCTCAGTTGCACTATAGCAGTAATGACTGTTGGCATAAAGAAGCCATGTAAACTGGAGAGGTACTGTAGGTGTATATATCATTGTAATCAATACAATGAAAACTTGACATTCCATCCATCCATCCATTTTCCAACCCGCTGAATCCAAACACAGGGTTACGGTGGTCTGCTGGAGCCAATCCCAACCAACACAGGGCACAAGGCAAGAACCAATCCCGGGCAGGGTGCCAACCCACCGCAGGACACACACAAACACATCCACACACCAAGCACACACTAAGGCCAATTTAGAATCGCCAATCCACCTAACCAGCATGTCTTTGGACTGTGGGAGGAAACCGGAGCGCCCGGAGGAAACCCACGCAGACACGGGGAGAACATGCAAACTCCACGCAGGGAGGACCCGGGAAGCGAACCCAGGTCCCCAGGTCTCACAACTGCGAGGCGCGCTACCCACTGCGCCACCGTGCCGCCCACTTGACATTCCTCAAAAAGAAATACAACTTTATGACATGAAATGCTCAGTCAATGAATAAGACAAAGAAAATAATCGTAGACTTCAGGTTGGTCAAGCCCACTTTTCCTTAGTTCTTACTGATGATGAAGATGTGGAGGTGGTAAGGACATGTGAGTACCTCGGAGTGCATCTAAATAACAGGCTTTAGTGAGGTACCAACACAGAAGCTGTATACAAGAAGCGTCACAGTTGCCTCTATTTCCTGAGGTGTTTGAGAGTATTTAGTGTATGCAGACCAGTCTTGTACTGTATGTTTTCTGCCAGTCGGTAGTCTCAGTGTAAATTTATGTGCAATAGTGTGCTGGGGAAATACCATTAGTTCAGATGATGCCAAGTAGATTAGAAAGGCTGATTCAATATTAGTAGTCAGGCTGAACTCTCTGGAAGAAGTGGTAGTACTGAGGTCACACAGGAAGCTGCTAATTATTTTGTACAATGAATTTCACCCTATATTTTCACCCTATATTTTGTATAAACAAGAGGAACACATTTAGTAACAGACTGAGATGTACCAAGGAGCACTATGTAAGGTCGTTACTACCCTCAGGCGCCAGGCTCTATAATGAGTTACCTCTCAGCCAAGATGGTACTGGTCTCTGTGTGCTTAATGGGACTGAGCCATCTTTACAGACAATGATGCTATGTGTAATATGTACTGTGCCAGCAGCTGACATCATGTACTGTGAAAATGGTTCTGATAAGTATGTGCGGTTCTAATCAGTTTAAAATTAGTGAATACCTATACTTTGTTAATATATTTTTACATAATTATATATGTTATATGTGTAGTTGTACCTTTTTAACATATTTATACATATTTACACATATTTATAACTCTTGTTATATATATACTGTATATGTATATTACTGTGCAAAAGTTTTAGGCAGGTGTGAAAAAGTGCTGTAAACAAAGAATGCTTTCAAAAATGGAGGTGTTAATCATTTATTTTCATCAATCAACAAAATGCAGTGAATGAACAAAAGAGAAATCTAAATCAAATCAGTATTTCGTGTGACCACCCTTTGCCTTCAAAACAGCATCAATTCTTCTAGGTACACTTGCACACAGTTTTTGAAGGAACTCGGCTGGTAGGTTGTTCCAAACATCTAGGAGAACTAACCACAGATCTTCTGTCAATGTAGGCTTCCTCACATCCTTCTGTCTCTTCATTTAATCCCAGACACACTCGATGATGTTGAGATCAGGGCTCTGTGGGGGCCATACCATCACTTCCAGGACTTCTTGTTCTTCTTTACGCTGAAGATAGTTCTTAATGACTTTGGCTGTATGTTTGTGGTCGTTGTCCTGCTGCAGAATAAATTTGGGGTCAATCATACGCCTCCCTGATGGCATTGCATGATGGATAAGTATCTGCCTATATTTCTCAGCATTGAGAACACCATTAATCCTGACCAAATCTCCAACTCCATTTGCAGAAATGCAGCCCCAAACGTTCAAGGAACCTCCACCATGCTTCACTGTTGCCTGCAGACACTCATTATTGTACCGCTCTCCAGCCCTTCAACGACCAAACTGCCTTCTGCTACAGCCAAATATTTCAAATTTTGACTCATCAGTCCAGAGCACCTGCTGCCATTTTTCTGCACCCCAGTTCCTATGTTTTCGTGCATACTTGAGTCGCTTGGCCTTTTTTCCACGTCGGAGGAATGGCTTTTTGGTTGCAACTCTTCCATGAAGACCACTTCTGGCCAGACTTCTCCGGGCAGTAGATGGGTGTCCCTGGGTCCCACTGGTTTCTGCCAGTTCTCAGCTGATGGCACTGTTGGACATCTTCCAATTTCGAAGGGTAATAAGCTTGATGTGTCTTTCATCTACTTCACTAAGTTTCCTTGGCTGACCACTGCGTCTACGATCCTCAACGTTGCCCGTTTCTTTGTGCTTCTTCAAAAGAGCTTGAACAGCACATCTTGAAACCCCAGTCTGCTTTGAAATCTTTGTCTGGGAGAGACCTTGCTGATGCAGTATAACTACCTTGTGTCTTGTTGCTGTGCTCAATCTTGCCATGACATGAAACTGTCTTCCACAACCTCACCTTGGTAGCAGAGTTTGGCTGTTCCTCACCCAGTTTTAAGCCTCCTACACAGCTGTTTCTGTTTCAGTTAATGACTGTGTTTCAACCTACGTGTGATATTGATGATCATTAGCACCTGTTTGGTATAATTGGTTGATACTAATCCTACAAAATCCCTGACTTTGTGCAAGTGTACCTATAAGAATTGATGCTGGTTTGAAGGCAAAATGTAGTAACACCAAATATTGACTTGATTTAGATTTTTCTTTTGTTCGCTCACTTTGCATTTTGTAAATTGATAACAATAAACAATCATTATTTATATTTCTGAAAGCATTCTTTGTTTACAGCATTTTTTCACACCTGCCTAAAACTTTTGCACAGTACTGTATATATATATATATATATATATATATATATATATATATATATATATATATATATATATATATATATATTTATATTGTTGCAGGTGGCTGGGGGGTCAACTCAGCCGGGACGCCCTGGAAGACCAGAGGAGGGCTTACGCCTCCCCCAGACCACATGGGGGCGACCGCTCTGGTGGCTATGGGGGCCACGAGTACAGAGCTTTGAAGCTCAAACCTGTAGGGGCCCATGGTCACCGCCAGGGGAAGCCCCAATGCCTTGGGAGCCCTGGACCTCAGCACATCCACCACACCCGGAAGTGCTGGGGGGAAGAGAATCGGGGACACCCGGAGTGTTTCTGGGTGCTCAGCCGGCACTTACGCCACACTGGGGAGTGCCGGTGGAAGATTGTCGGGAGGCACCTGGAGCACATCCAGGTGACTATAAAAGGGGCCGCCTCCCTCCATGCAGGGTCTTGAGTCGGGTGGAAGAAGGACAAGGTCTGGGAGGAAGCAAGGAGGTGGCCTGAAGAGAGAGAAGGCATTGTTGTTGGCCAGGACTTGAGACTTTGGGGAGTGTGTGCACTTATTGTAAATATGGAGAAGGTGAATAAACATGTGTTGGGTGATTTGAACGTGTCCGTCTGTCTGTGTTCGGGTCATCTTCCACAATATATATACAGTATGTATTTATATGTATTATATATACTGTATATTTATATATTTGTGACTTTTTTACATTCAATACTGTAACCCTGAAATTTCCTTTGGGATTAATAAAGTATCTATCTATCTATCTATCTATCTATCTATCTATCTATCTATCTATCTATCTATCTATCTATCTATCTATCTATCTATCTATCTATCTATCTATCTATCTATCTATCTATCTATCTATCTATCTATCTATCTATCTCTGAATCATTCTGTACTGATTCAGCACAAATGGGTGTATTGACAAATGGGATGAGATAGTGTATAGGACTCAGGTGGAGAACTTTGTATTCTACTGCAGAAAGAATTGTCTGCAGTTTAACATCAGCAAACCCAAAGATCTTGTTATTGATTTTTGGTACACCACTTATCCTCTATGCCTGGTCACTGTTCAGTGAGTGAATGTGGTGGTGGTGCACTGCAGAAGTATGCCAAGAAATGCTACTGGGGCTCCTTTATGACAACAGCAATATGCATGCATAAGGGCAAATGTGACTGTGGTGCTCTTTTTAACTTTAGACAAGTCAGAAGTTATCTTTCTTTTTAGTTATTCTAGTATGTACAGTATTTGAGAGGGGAATTGTTGTTTGCTATAATATAATAATATGCAGGTATTTATTTATTTAGCTTTGGGGTTTATTGCTTTTTATAATATAATAATATTTACTTATATTTAGTGAGCTAATGTAAAAGCTAAATATCCCCTGGAGAGAAATAAAGTGGTATCTATCTATCTATCTATCTATCTATCTATCTATCTATCTATCTATCTATCTATCTATCTATCTATCTATCTATCTATCTATCTATCTATCTATCTATCTATCTATCTATCTATCGACTGAAGATGCAGACTTTTGCAACTTATGTACTCAAATGCAGTTTAATACTAAATAATAACTAGAGATTTGTATTTGTTTCTGTAATGGAGTAAAACAGGCACGCCACGAATGTATTCTAAATTCTAAAAATTACAGTAACTTAAAGTAACATGCATGGTACAAACCTATAGACTTCTCACTAATTGTTTTTCTCATAGGGAACTTTATATAACATACTCGAGCACTAAAAGTGCAAGACATTGAATCTTTAGAATATAAGAACCTTGCTGCTTTGAAAAACAAATTTGATATGCTGTAATATACATTTTCAAAAGGTTATTTGTGTTTGTTGACTTTTCTGGCTGTTTAGCCATGGCACATTAATTTCTCTAAGCAATGCTTTGTGCCTCAGCCTGTTTAATTTCACCAACATTAATACAAAAAGCAAGTTTCATGATTGCTTGCTTCCTTTTATCATTCTTACATTTTTACATACAAGAACTGGGAGACTAACAATGTAGCTAATATCCAAAAATCCTATTGATTGAAAAGAATCTCCCAGGTGCAGGTTGAGCCTATACAATTCCCTGTTTCCAATGTACTGCTTTTGAACAAAAGATAATGGAAATATATGAAATGCAAACAAAACATCCATCCATCCATTACCCAACCTGCTATATCCTAACACAGGGTCACGGGGGTCTGCTAGAGCCAATCCCAGCCAGCACAGGGAGCAAGGCAGGAACAAACCCGGGCAGGGCGCCAGCCCACCACAGGGCACACACACACGCTCACACACCAAGCACACACTAGGGACAATTTAGAATCTCCAATGCACCTAAACTGCATGTATTTGGACTGTGGGAGGAAACTGGAGCACCCGGAGGAAACCTACGCAGACATGGGAAGAACATGCAAACTCCACGCAGGGAGGACCCGGGAAGTGAACCCAGGTCTTCTTACTGCGAGGCAGCGCAAGCAAAACAGAATTTTTTTGAATAATTGTATATAGTTATGTAAAGCATTGACTATAATTCATTCTACTTGAACCTTCCTTATATGTACCAAGACAGAGTTTCTAGTCTGCTGCCAGCCACTGTGACTAACCAGCTTTGCTAAAACTAAAAGGCAGTTTTTAGACGGGCGACAGGTAACATGTGATTGTCAGAGGCATGTCAACCAAATGTGTTCACAGAATACCCACAGCCAATTCCTCAAAGCTACAGTAAGTCTTCTATTGGCAGCGTTGAACTGCTGGACTAAAGTGTAGTGTGCCACCCTATGAGATGAGGCTGGAAGCCTAAACCCAGGTCAGAGTGCTGATGGTGACAGGGTGACACAAGGAAAGGCATGACATATATAAAAATCAATTATGATTTACAATATTGTTTACTAATCCAAACAGTACTCATAAGAACAGGCAGATGTATAAAAACAGCAAAGATACAAAAATGGGATCCAAGGTATAGGAGAAGGTGATTTTACTGTGCTTTAAATTATTCAGAAGGTTTATATGCTAAAATAGTATTGCAAGAATGTTAAAAGTGTGTTTTTTTTATCTTTCTTTTGATGTAAATTTGTTAAATTGTTAAAGCCTTTTTCTGAACAGTAAGTACATCAGAGAGCTGTGACTTTTTTTAGGTTTTCTGTTAAACTCTTGACCTCATTAAAAGCAGCAAGTTTTAAACACAGAAAAAGGAAGTGTTAGTAGAGACAATTGGCCATTTTACAGAGAAGGGCTTTCTACAGTCAGAGGAGCGGAGAAAACTTTTTGCAGAGGAGTAGAATTTACAGAAAGGTCCAAACGTTAAGGTAAAGATCTAATGGTCAATTTCTGGACTTGGCCATTGGTTATGAAAATGTGCTGATATAGTCTGTCAAAATGGCACTGGACAGAAAGGGGAATAGGGGTGTTCACATTGGCCATGACAAGCTTTAAAAAGTCAGTTTCAAGTATTATGAGAGAAAAGAACCAGGAAGAAAAAGAAACAGGAAGAACACAGCCACCCAGAGGACCCATGCTGTGAGAGACTGAATGCCACACACATTGGGTGTATTGGCCAGCATTATCAATGACATCTCCTGAAATATTCAGGTTGTACTGGTGATTTGCCACATCTGTTTGCTTTTCTCTTCTGCTTTTGGAACATTTGGAATATTTTGGAATGCCTATAGACTATAATGACAGAATAGAAATTGAGGGTGGGAGCAGGAATGACAGGTCACAGAAAGGATGAAAAGTTCGGACACCAACCGGGTCATCCCATTTAATAGGATAAAGTCCAACAAAAAGCATGCCTCTTGGCATTTGTATAAACAGCCCTTTGGGCAAATAATTACAAAAATATTTGGTTCTTCGCTGCAGAATTGAAGGTTGTTTACTGGAGCTCCATCTGGCGGGTTGCTCTGATCGCAAAAGACACCTCCTTCCAGGCATTGAGGCTTCTTCTAGTGCGCAAACTAGAAAGAGTGGGGCTAAGTGCAGTCTCTCTGAGTTGCAATGACAAAAGGAGAACAGAATGTTATCAATAGTGCCCCCTCTCGCCCCGGTGGGTTATCACATACTTCGATTGAGCCTGTGAGAAGATCGTCTGAGGCGCTTGCATGATAAAGTAAATTTCTTGCTCCCCTTGTTGCTTTTTCTTGCCATTGGCGCTATAAATGAAAGGAGAGGAGACACCCTATAATATGAGTAGCAGTCATTTCTGGGTGAAGTCGAATCCATAGTCCCAGTTGTGGGCTGTGTCTCCTTCCAGGCCAGGTAAATGCAAGGATAAGAGAACAAGAGTTGGGGCTGAGGACATCCTATATGTGTGGGTTTATGTAATAAAGAATCTGAGTGTGGGAATAAAAGAATATTTGTTTCAGGATGGGGTCACACCAAAATCCTTCCATGATAAAACAAAACTCAAAATGTTAAAACACTAGAATGTAATCGAAGAAGACAGATTGCACAAGGCTCCCTTTAATTTCATGTGTCCCTTCCACCACATAATGTCTACAGACACTGATAGGAGGAACAAAGGGCAATTTGTAAGTAAAAGAATGGCTATGGATGGAACTTAACAATGTTTGCATCACCTGAGCACTCATCATGGCTGTGTTATAGCAAAACTTTTAATGAGGTGATTATTTTTTCTGTCTCATTTAGAACAAATGAAAACTAACACAGGGGATAGGTTTGAACGTTACATGTCCATCTGGTTTGTTTATAGCCCAGAAGTCACTTATCTGAACTTAACCACACTATGTTTGCATTAATTATTATACCATTTCATGTTTCTGGAATACAAAAAGGCTCAACTCAGTATCTGCAACCTATTCTGACAGATGAAAGAATAACAGAATAGACTGTTACTGATATTTTCACCAGTACAAGTCCCAACATACCTTTTCACTACAAATCATTTTCAATAAATGTCTTTTCCCCCAGTTTCAGAATCCATCCTTCTTTCTGTATCCTCTGTTGTTCTTTACAGGAAAATGTCACTACTGTGCCTTTTGTCTCCCCCGTGAAAGACCACCACTGGAGGAATAACTATGGCATTAACATAGCTGTTAACTGGGCCCTCTCACACTTTCTGTCCACATTATAAATTACTTGTGGGGTCAATCAAAAAGACACACATGAAAGTGAGTGAATGAGAAGTGCAAAGAGGGGCAACATGCTTCACTAGTTTAGCTACATATCGATGGGAGCTTCCCACCTGAGTGATATATTGTAGCTGTGCATTGTGTTGCACTCCACATAATAAACTGTGTGATATTTACCTTCATACAGTCTGTGTGTGTCTCTACCCCAAATAGTTTGTACTGAACTGAATGGATTCTGTGAATAAATGAGGTGGATGGAGCTCATTTATACAGAATTAATAATTTAGAGACTGCTTACAGATCAAACCCACCGTCTTTAACTCTTACCCATTCTTGTAACAGAGAGGGGATAAAAACGACTGCACCTATAGAATTTTCAAGCCTGACGCTAGCAATGTCATAAGATATTGTACTCGTGCCCAGAATTAGCAAGTTAATTCTGTTTTTTATTTCCATTACAGTGCCATAAGAGGAAAAAGGAAACATGTATGCATTTTGCCTCATTATAATGAATATAAAGTAAAATAGTTCAATGGCCATGTTTAGGACATAAGACCTTTGCTTAGCTGCTACTTGAGAACAGAGCTGAGAGGTGAGATGAAAGTGTTAAAACACTTAGGCTGATCGAGGAACTTTTTTTCTTCTTCTGAATTCACTTGTTAACTCAATAACGAGCCTCAGACTCAGCATATGGTTGTGAACTCTCTCACTTGGAAAAGTGATAAAGAAAGTGATGACTCAGATTATGATAACCCCTGAACATTACATACAGTGTATTTTCAGCTACAGCCAGCAGTCCGCAAAATTAGGCAAAGCGAGAGAACCTGCTAACTGCACATTAACCTTATAGTGGAACCACGCAAGGCTTTAAATAGATTTGAAATTCTTTTATTTCAAATATGTCTGATAGCCCAGATTTCCTCCTTTGTGTTATACCCTTACAGACCTTTATATTACAAATTCTGGTTGGTAGTGCTGTTCAAAAAACAGACTGTACAGTAATGCAAATTAACCCTGCAGACTCCATAGATGTCCTTGTATTGTAGCCAAGTGATTTATCTCCCTCAAATAGCAAGACAGATAAAGACAAATGTGAATTCTAAATATCCATTAAAGAATCATATATAATGAAAAGGATTTAATACTGCACTGGGCTGGTACTCGCATGGTTTGAGATAATGTGGATCTGGCTTTCTAGGTTAGAAAGTTGGTTACTGCTGGGCCACCCTTGTAGCAGCCCTTTTGCCTGAAATGGAGGCAAATAGGCTAAAATATACAAAAGTGAGTTATTGTTTTAATATTGAACAATATAATACAAATAGGTGATAAGCAAATAAAGAAAACACGCAATGGAGAAAAAAAAAACATGTAAACCGAGCACACTCTGGGTCTTGAATCATGTCTATCGGGTCGGATGGCTCACCCTATTGCCCACCTGTCTAGTCCCACAATTAAGTACCCCTGTCACCTGTTCCACTATCACTCACTACTTCTGATCTGAGCTCTGTTGCTCCTGCTGTGATGTTTATGTTCTTTTTTAGGTTTTTTTCCTCATTATTTAACAAGGTTTTTGAATATAAACCTATGGCTATTATGGTTTTTGGGTATAAGGATTTTGTTTCCATTGTAAGTATTTCAAGAATATTTGCATCTTTTACCAATGCCACCTTGTTGTGTGGTTGCCATCACGTTACTAAGTATCTCATAGGGTAAACTGTGATGAGTGCACTCACCACTGCAATAGCTTAAAAGGTCAGCTTTGGGCAGTTATCAGAGATTTGATATGAACTGTGAACATTCCAAGTGTGTTTTGCTTCTGAATTACCGGTATAACGACTTTCTTGATTTGTTCTATGACTTATGATTTAGGGCAATAGATCCACTAGATAGAATGTTTATGAACCTAGTTTGTTAATGATTCATGTTTTTTCTAAGAGTCTCCTTTCAATCCTCTTGTTTTTAACAGAACACCTACCATTTAAGCCATTACCCAGCTCACCTCCCAGGCAGGCACAAGGCCATATAAGGGCTGGAGTGGCAATGGTACACCCAGACAGATGGCCCACTCAGTCAGAGCAGTTAGGACTTTAAATGAAAAACAAAAGTTGTGTTGCATGCAAATAATATATATCATATATATTTTGTGCATGTTGATGAAATGCGTTTTCAGTTCATTTAATTGGGACTACTTGGATATGATTGCCTTGGCTACTTTCACAGCTACGGTTACTAGCTACCTTCATTCCCCCTTCCTGCCAGCTTCAGCTCCCTAAAGCATGTAATTGAATAAATGGAATTATAAAATGAATGAATGGATGAATAAAGGAGAAGCAGTGTGAGCATGAAGGAATTCTGGGATGGACTGTACATTAGGTATGTGGAAGAGTGCACCCTGTGTTGGACAAGGTGCCTTATCCAGAGTTGCTTGTGCTTTTCTTATCCTTGATATGGCTAGGATAGGTCCTAGCTCTGTGCATCCTTGTAATGGAATAGGCAGGTTTTAAAAGTAACGTATTATTAGATGAGTAGTGTATAGAAGGTACTGTATGTTCAACAGCTTGTTGTGTGATGAATTTGTGGCCCATCCAGGATTGGGGCATTCATTGTCACAATACATCTGGCAAAAGCTACAACTTTCCTGACTCTGCAATGGAAAAGATTACTTAAGAAAATGGATGGACGGATGGATGGATGGATAAGTAAGAGAGAAGCATTGTGTGCGTGAGGGTGTTCTGTGATGCACTGGTCCAAGATTGGTGCTTGTGATGTCTGGATCCTAAGCTGGTTGATTGAGAGCTTCTTCTTCAGATGGTATCATTTATATTGTGGGATGACTGAAAGAGGCAGGTGCAGAAGCAGGGATAGGTGAATTCAGGCAGGTTGATGATGGATGCCATCTTGGCTAGTGGTAGACATGTAGAACAGTTAGGATGTGGCGTACTTCTCAATTCCTTCCAATGAGTTCCTTTCACAACAGACCCCATAAGAGACAGGCCTAGCTTGTGCATTTTACTATTTTCAGTATATATTGTTAGACTCCAAAACATTGGGAGCGATTTACAGGTTTGTGCTGGAAAAGACTGTGATACTATCACTAATCTTTGTTCTGTTTGTTCCCTTAGAGTGAGGGAGGATAAAGCATCAGAAGACTGATGACGTAATTTTTCTCGTATACAAAGCCATGGCCCTTCAGGTCTCAGCACTATTTAATAAAAAACCCTCACCAGAAGTCAGTATTCACTATCTGACCAGCTCCTGAGAAGCTGGAGTGTCACATTTCTGAAGTTCCTTCAGAACAGGAGTTTTGCCAAATCTTTTGTTCAAAACGTTGGTGGTATCTTTTCTCGTACTTCAGACAACAAAATTTAACAGGGCATCTTCTGGGACCCCAACCCTCATTTCTGTTTCTGCTCTTCATTTCACAATATATATTTTGAACCAGTGGAAGAACACTCGTGGATCTCAAGGAAGAGTTGGGGTGCCAGCAGAGTCACCACTTTAAATCCTAACACAAATAAATAAAACAGGCACTCAATGGCACAAAATGCACTTAAACAAAAATAAGGAGTCTTTGTGACTTTCTTTCTTTATTGTTAGCAGTTCCACAGAGCAGGTCTTTCTCAAGGTTTCTGTTTTCATGTTTGTTCAGGTCAAGACTCAGATCTTTCTCTGGGGCATCTGGTCTATTATAGGGCTCAACCTGGAAGGGGGGAGTCATTTGCCCTTACTGGGCATCTTCTCACCACTGTGGGCGAAAAAGAGACAATAGTGATAGCAACAGCACCCTTCCCCGCCCCGGGGTGATATTGCTTACCTCAGAAAAATGATATATATATATAGTTGTTGAAAAAAAAGCAACATGATTATTTTGTGTTTTATATTCATAATTAATTTTGACCACTTTCTAGAGGTTTCTTTTTACTTTGACATTAAACAATCTCTTTTCTGTTGACCAGTGTCAAAAAAGCCAAACTGAATCCACTGTGATTCAGTGTTGTACAATAAAATATAAAAACTTCAGTTATTTTTCAACCCCCTATATCCTAACACTGGGTCACGGGGGTCTGCTGGAGCCAGTCCCAGCCAGCACAGGGTGCAAGGCAGGAACATACCCCGGGCAGGGTGCCAGCCCACCGCAGGGCACACACACCTACACACCAAGCACACACTAGGGACAATTTAGGATCGTCAATGCACCTAACCTGCATGTCTTTGGACTGTGGGAGGAAACCCACGCAGACACAGGGAGAACATGCAAACTCCACGCAGGGAGGACCTGGGAAGCGAACCCAGGTCTTCTTAGTGCAAGGCAGCAGCACCACAGTGCCACAGTATAAAAAACTTCAAAAAGGGTGAATATTTTCACTAGGTGTAACATCTTCTTTTAGCTTAATTTAAATTAGAGACATTTCTAAGGGGGCAGCACGGAGGTGCCTTGGTAGCCAGGTTTCATATCCAGGATCCTCCCTGTGTGGAGTTTGCATATTCTACCATGTCTACATGGGTGTGTTCTGGGTGCTCTGGTTTCCTTCCATAGTCTAAATGATGATACTAACTTGGCCCTAGTGTGTGGCTTGGTTGTGTCTCTGTGTATGTGTGTGTGCCAGGTGATGGACTGGCACCCTGCCAAGGGTTTGCTCCTGCCTTGCACCCTATGCTAGTTGAGAAAAGCTCTAGCACCCCCACAACCCTGTTCAGGACTAAGTGGGTTACAAAATATAAATGACATTTATAAGGCATGACAGTTAACTAACACTGTGCCATAATATGCAAACTATATGTTTAACTTGAATTAATTATAAAAAAAATGTTAGTAAACTGACATTTTAAAGAAATTAGGTGAATAGGATTCACAACATTTGTTGGTCTGAATGGCCTGTTCTCAAAATATTTGCAACCTTCTAATGAGATACTGCTTGAACAGGCGCTAACTCTCTCTCTAATCTTTAATGACCTCGTAATGGAATAAGTGTACTTGATCAAATGAACAGATGAGCAGATGGATGGACTAGAGAGTAAGTAAAGGAATGGGCATGAATGTGTTTTGTAATGGACTGCTGCCTGACTTCCATCCAGTATTACAGGGAGAGTCCCAGACTCCCTGCAACTCCATAATGGAAAAAATGATTTTAGAAAATGGATATATGTAATAATAATTATTATTATGATGATGATGATAGTAACAATCATAAAGTACCATGGCTGACACACCATCCAGAGATTATGTCTTCTGCTCAGTATTGCCAGGATGGGCATCAGACAAGACACATGCAAGCATGAATTGATTTACATTTTTTGAGAATTTTTATATTACAAGAACAAGGAGACAGAAACATAAAATAATCATATTATAATATTAATAATAAGAATATGATGTCTGCTTGGTTTGGTTGCCTTCCACTTCATGAAGGCTATCATATTAATCCTTGAAGAAATTTCCTTGCAGAACATTCACTTTAATAATCCTTAGTGAAGAGCTGCCACTCTCTCCTGTCTACTCAGCCAAGATGAATCAAGGGTAAAGGCTCTCCACGTTTATAAAAAGGGAATAATTTGTTTAGGAAGACTAACATTTAATAATATATGTAAGAGTAACATTCTGTAATGGTGTTTTTGCTTAATTATTAATATAGCGTAGCAAGATAAAAAATGTTTTCTGGATGTATGTGTATGAAAAATGTGAAATAGACATTGACACTGTATGTCTTGCTGGGGGGTGGTGGCGACAAAACAACCAATTAAAGGAGGTGCCAGGAGCTAAAGGAAAAATTATACAGTATTTGGGCTAGTGATGGAAAAAATGTTTTGCATCTTTAGAATGTAAATGCCGTTGTCACAGCTTATCAGGATCTGTGAAAGGGAATGTAAATGGCTTTAATAAAACTTTATCATGAGTTTATTAAACGGGAGCCTGATGTAATATGTAAAAGCAATCCAAATGAAGATCCTTTAGATGTAACATTTTTTTTTTCTTATTGCATGTCACTCTTGCTAAATTGATCTGAGCCTGGCCAGTTACCATCTTGGCCCGCAGTCACATCAAATATAAAACCAGAATTGCAGGAACTGGGTGAACGTCCATAGTTTATTTTGTTTTTACATTTTCTGAGCTGTCTTTTCTGTTCTTTGCTTGAACCTTTCAGTTTCAGTCAGCTTCTTTTTTCATCCCTCACATTGGAATATTTGCATGAGGGTAATGGAAAAATTTGATGATACACTAATCTTCTTTTTTCTACAGCCAGTTGGTTGTAATTCTTTTTACTCTTTTCAGGCCTCAAAACTATGAACCACCCATCTAAACCAAGTTGAAATCGGAAGTGCCAGTGAGAAAGCCTAAGAGAGCTTAAAGATTGGGCGAACAGAGCAGATTTTGTTCTGATTAACAAAGAAACACACACTTAAAGACCCCAGTGGAAACAGGGGGGGTGTTGGGGGTCTGGAACAAACTGGCCAGTTATGCTGAAGCGGATATCCTGCTGTCACTTAAAAAAATGATTTGATGAAACACTGAGACAGCCGAGTTATTAGTCAAGCCACCATCTCATGTCATCTTTTAAACGTGTGTAGCCTTTGTCACAATGAAGCTCTCACAGGCAGATTAAGATTTGGGGAGACAGCGATCTCCTTTTTTATTTCCTAATATAGCTAAATTGAAGACTAGCGTGGCATTAACTGTTTTACTACCCATACATGCAGTTCTTGCTGGGAGCTCATTTTGATAAACAACAGATCCTGTGAGTCAGACTCATCCTTGTGGCACTCTTTCTGTTCTTCTCATTCATTTTTTTCTCTCTCTTTCTTTGCTTCCTGCTCACCTGCAGGGTCATTTTGATACCCTGATAAGATATACAGGGGTCTCCTTTTAGCAGTGCTGCGGAAATGTTTGTTCACTAGGAAAAGAATGGACAAGACAGCCCTTTTTATTTTCCACTTAAATATGTCATTATAGCAAAATTCTTAAGAATGTGCTTATCATGTCTTATACAGGGTGGTCCAGATCTAATTATGCAACTGTTCGACTGACAACCGTCTCCCCGCCATTTTGGAATGCAGGGCAGGTGCTGCCATCTATCAGCAACTAAAAGAATTTTAAGTGAAATCTCTATGTGCAGGGCAGGTGCTGTGAATTCTCTATGTAATAAACTTAATAAGTTATAGCGTAATGAAAATTGCATAATTAGATCTGGACCACACTATAAATTTAATATGATGGTACTTACATAACGTCTATGGAATTTATATACAGTACAGTGCTGCTGTTACTACACATACAATGGACACTTACCACAAGCTGCACCTTCTAGATTACGCACATTTATATAATAATCAACTGAAACCACAGACAGGTTACTTCCATTTAACTATTTTTGTTGGTTTCTAAAACCAATTGGCTACCCCACTGATGATTAAGAGTCTCAAATAAAAGTGGGTGAATACTTATGTGTTAATGTCTTTTTGGGTAAAGTATGTGAGCAATAAATATTATTAATAATGAGTATGGTGATAAACTAATGTAGCGTTAATATCCTTATGCATTTTTCTTTGTCTTCTGCCATCAATTATTTTAGTTTTATATTTGAAATTAATTTGGACCACTTGACAGAGATCTGTTTTCACTTTGACATTAAATAATCTGATCAGCAGAAAATATGTAAAAAAAAAAAAATGCTGTATAACAATGAAATGTTAAATGTTCCATTTGGGTGAATACTTGTAATAGGCACTGTAGAGGTGTGCATCTAAGCTTCTTTCCACCATGTCGAAGGTGTGTGAGGACTTGCTAAATATATCATGATAACTGAAAGTGCATATGATTAAGAAGTTCTAAAGTTTAAGGAGTTTTTTTTTTCTTTTTTTGTCACTGGCAATCTTATTCTTTAACATAAATCACAATTGTGACAAACTATCCTTACGTCCTTGACTTTGCTCACAGGACTAATTCTTGTTATCAGATTGTGACTTTCCCCAAAAACAACCACAAAACTAATTGAAGAAATGCATGATGGAGCAGAGCTGCAGTTCCCATAAAGGTTAAAAGTGAGGATCAGAATGGAGAAAGGAACACTGCTAGGATAGGCTTGAGTAAAACAAGGATTTTAAATTGGATTAAGCAGTTCGGGAAGGTGATGGATTGATGGTCAGTTCCATTACTTTTATGTCATATTTTATGTCAGCAAGGAGATGTAACATCAGCAGAAGCTAAGGGACAAAAGCTCCCTTAATTCAAAGAAATATGGCATAATATGCATAATGATAACTGTCATATGATAACAAAAAGTGTAAATGTATATATGCATACTGAACATACTGTAAATATATGTATCTTGACTTCATTTTAATTCAGGTTCTTATTGTGATTAATATAAAACACAAGACACATTGCATAAAGCACCAAGTAACACAATTCCATAAAGCACCAATATTATGTGTAAAATTGTGAATTTCCCATTGGGATTAATAAAGTATCTATCTATCTATCTATCTATCTATCTATCTATCTATCTATCTATCTATCTATCTATCTATCTATCTATCTATCTATCTATCTATCTATCTATCTATCTAAAATACACATAAAAATACACTTGTGCAATATGCACATGCTTTACATATCTTTGAAAATTATTTTTGTGAAGGTTCTAATAGTTTAATGTTATTAAATGGAAATGTTATAAATTCAACATCACTTTTTTTATCTGGTTACTGCTTTCCTCTTAATGCTATCCGGATAGTCTTCAGCTCCCCATGCCCATCAAACTGGATTAAGCAAGTTCAGTAAATGGCCCACGCTGAATGCCTGCTGACAACAAAAGAAAGAAAAATAAGATTCCAGTCTACACAGATTCTGGAGATAAAGAATCACCTGTCTGGACTTAGGGGCATTAAAACTCAGATTTGTTTTTATTATTGCCTATACACCACAATTATTATATGAGATTATTTTACTGATTTCATTTGACAACATTATCAGAAAGAACACTCTAAATTGTTGCTGTCAAGATTCCGGTTCTGCCCCTGTTTTGTCCCTTTTTAGTTCTGGCTTGCTCCTGGACTGCTCATTTGTCGCAAAATAAGAGGAGCATGGGAAATAAAAGAGTAAGACTGCTTTGATATCTTTGAGCTTTCATTGGGCTTAAAAGCTCCTGTTGTGATTGCAGTACACAATATGGCCAAAGTGGTGTGAGCCCTCCAAAACAGAGCCAAAAACCAGGTCAGACTTCCTACTAGACTGCCCAGAAAATGCTCACTCTCAGACAGCCTGACTACTTACTGCAATGGCTGGCTTTGGCCTACACTGGTCCAAATGGGCCCTGGCTTCAAAATTAATAATAATTTATATTATATATATATATATATAGTTAAAATAAACTCACAAGGAAGAGGATCACCATTAACCCCCTGGCTTGTAGAAAGATGTGCCACAACAGAATCTAACTAAAAGTGGATTGATTATCAAAAATTAGGAATTAGAATGAAATGTTCAAAAACGCAAAAAGAGGTAAAAAGGAGTTGCCAACAAAATAATCAAAAGTAAATAAGTCCCAATGCAACATCGTTAATCAAAACCCTTGAAAAGAAGCCAAAAAGAGTCAAAGAAACCAATAAATTCCAAGAAACAAAGCAATGTTCTCATAAATTCCTTTTATGGGATCGGGGATGGTCCCTTGCAGTGATGTAAAGGTTGGTCCCACCTCTTAAATTAAACACAAGGAACATTAAAGATATTTAAATATTCTTAAACATAGCAAAACCAATAATACAATAACCATATTGAATAAATGATACATGAACAGAACAATAATAACAGAAATAATCATAATAATCAAAACTGAATTAAAAAGATAAGGAAAAGGAATACAAACATAAACCAGTGTAGGAACTCTGGCTAAAATACAACAGCTTTCTTATCGTTTCATTGTTTTGTTATTCTAGTACTTTTTGATTTTTTTGCCTACCTCTTTTTGATTTTGCATTTTTGTAACATTTCGTTTGATTCCTTAGCCTGTGTTTTGTCTACCTTGTGTTTTTCATCTTAACCCATTTTTGGCAACATTATTGATTTACAGACTTTAATAAAATGTATTTTATTTATATCCTCCTGTCATGGCTCCTCTCCTGCTTATTACTGTACGGCATTGCTCCTTCTTCTGTCTTTAGGACTTGGCTTCCTCATCTAGATAGCTGTTGGGTGACTGTGCTGAGCCAGTGCCCATCTTTTGAAGTCCTGGCTAGGTGTACATGTTCAATAACACCACAGCTATAATGTGCACTAGCACTATTGAGTGTCATGTCATGCTGCCAATGTCGTTTCCCCTTCGTGAACTTTTCCGAAAGGAAAGCTAAGTTTTTTGAGGTGGTGGGAGTGATTTAGTAGAAAATGATATCTGATACTTTTTGCTGATGTCACCATTGAAAGATCATTCACATAGCAGAGAAAACAATCTGTTTGGGATTTGACCAAAAATGTTGAAGATATTTAAATGACATCTGAAAAGAGAGACTATGAAGCAATAAACAGCCATTGACCAAAACCAAACAGGCAAAACAAGCTCAGAATCACAAAGTAGGCTAAAATTCAAAACTACAACCTAAAAAACAGAAATAATATTGCTTGAGAAATTATTTTATGTAGCTGAATGGTCCAGCTTTTATTTAGAACAAAATGCAGACAATTATGGAGAATGCAGATCTTCCTTAAATGAGGAGGCTCCCAAAACAATGTGACCACCTCCTGTAAATCACATGCACACACACACAAGTAGGTACTCATGGCATCATGCAAACAAATTCTAAAATACTGGTGCGTGAAGATGTCACCAACATGCAACTGAAAGCAAAAAAAAAATATTAAAGACCTAAATAAGGTGGAGCAACCCATTCATAGTCATTCCACAATTTTTGTTGTGACACTATAGAATAAGACAACGGAAGAGTTGTGGCACCTCTGAGGTGAATCCTGTTAAACTGAGGTAAAAAAAGCAAAAGGAATAAGAGATCTCAAATGTTAAATGGCCACAGCCAGAATACTCTACATGTTAGGCTAGTATCTTTCACAAGGTAGGAGATCTGTCTCCTGTCCTCTCTGGTCCATCAATGGACAGCCTCTTCAAAAGGTTAATGGGTTTATATAGTGTGGTATCAAAAGGAGGTGGGGCTTCCAGGGAAATACTGGAAGTGACCTCAGTCAGCTTCCCGAGTGTTCTTCATAATTGCAGCGAAAAGAAGAGAAGGGATTGGCAACTGCGCCCCCTCTTGGCATGGAGTGGTACTGCTTTCCTTATTATGTGTCCCCTAAATGCTTGTGTGTGACAGTGTATTAGTTTGGAGAAATATGGTGGCTGTTTTAATTGTGAAGGTAATTTCTCTTATCTACTCTGAGATCCCATTCTGCTGTCGAGAAATATAACATGATCAAAGTAGCAGCAACATCAAATGTAACCACTCTATGTAGGGAAAACAAAAAGAGCATAGAGTATCAAGGTGATGGCTAGTGGTATGGGGTATTAAGCATTACTTGAATATTAAAAAAAAAAAATTCAGTTTCTCAATACGTGCAAAAATTAAGTATTAGTGAAATAATGATTATTATTATTATCCCTTCCACAAATCTCTGTTATAACTTTCACAATGGCAGACACCTCCCAGTTCCTTACTGTAGTCATTTTAATTGCAATCAGTTATTGGACATTTTTACACACCTTCCCTCTTGAATTTATTTTCTTTTCATGGTATCTCATTTCAGTTATTTCGTAGGGACGTCTAATGAATGAGGTCTCCTGAAGCCCTTCCTTCTTGAGTAAGTTTTACACTTTGCTGTCCAAACAGACTTCACTATAAGATATTCAGGGTGACTTTTTTGCTTTGAGGTGGTGCCTTTTGAGCCCATTTATGTCTAGTTTAATTGTGTGAAATTAAACTAATGATTTAAATCACCAAGATATTCCTTCAGAGAGTGACCTCTCTTTGATTTTTAGAGCTTATATTGGCACAAACACAAGACTGCAGCCAAATTACTCCTGCTGTGAGAGGGAGGTTCTTTAAATAGAAAATAATGTTTTACTATTTATAATGTTAACAATAGACTTAAAAGTTTTTGTTCAATTCAATAAGCAATATTTTTCCCAAAATTGTATTTTTTTTTGTTATTAGCCTATTTTTTTCTGTCTTAGAGGAGCTGTTATAAATCATTAAGTTGTCCAGTTTTTATTTGCAATTTAAAAGCCAAAATAGACATGCCAAGTTCCATTTGGATATTCTGAGTGGACAAACAGCCTAATTGCTATTCACAACTGTAATCCATGCAAGCACAATTTTCATTGATTCCTGGAGCAGTTTAGTAAACCTTCTAATAGCCCCTGTTTTTGTCCAAGTTACTGTCATTAAGATGTTGGGTAATCTGATAAAGTGCAAAAGTGAGAAATGTTTCAAGAAGAAGAGTTTGCTCAATGGGTTTCCAGCTCAATTTAAATGTGAAAGCTACAGAATCAGTTACCAGTAAGCTCCTTGATTTTACATGATGTGGGATAATTTACACAAAACAAAAAAATCATGATAGTTTGTGCCCTGTGATGGACTGGACTGTTGCTGCCTTACGTCAGGTACTGACGGGATGGTGTCCAGACCCTGTTACACTGTGCCTTATTAAATGAGATGGATAACAGATGAATGGACTTTATCATTTGTAGTCAAAAATGAGATATCCAGTTCTTTTTTCTAGATGCTTAGGCAGCTTGTCTGTTAGCTTCATATACCACACTTGAACTGATTTGAGATGATTAGTAGTTAGTGCTTTGTGTTACTATTATTAAAGCAAATAATCAGCAAGACTAATCAGCAAAATGTAGATCAGAGCATAAAACATGTCAAGCATCAATGCAGTAGTCCACTGAAAGTCTCAGTGTATTGTGAATAAAAAACAAAGAAACTGAAAGGCATTTGGGCTCCTTAGTTAATGTCCAAGGTTTACAAAGTAAGAGACAAGAAAAAGCCAGAGTGATATGCTCTCAGAAGAGTTTGCTTTTGTGCTTTGTGGGTCAGAGCTATGACCTTCATTGAAGTTGGCTCCTGAATGAATGCCAAATCCAACACTGGGCTGGCTTATATACTGTATCTGGATGGGGTGGGGCTAGCAGCAATGAAGTGGCAGTGGCATCGGGCAGAAACTGGGTTAACAACTGTGCAGCCCCTTTACTCTTTCCCATGTGTGTTCCTCATAATAGCCTATGAGATATTACCCTTTTCCACATACATGTGTCATGATTAGTATCATTTTGGGCCCTCAGATTCCACCATTGTTAATTTCTTTGTTAGGTCTCCTTCCTGCATTTCCAGTGGCATGGTTCTGTTTTTTGCTTTGTTTGTCATCATACCACAATGAATCAGAATTCCTAACCAAAAATTAAAATGAGCTGTCATAAAACAAAATCTTTTCTTTTTTTTGTATTTTTTTTCTTTGGGTTGCTTTGGCTCCAAAGCATTTGTTCCAAAGCATTTTTTAGGTGCATTTGAATGTCTGAAGCGCCTATTGTGACAGCCCTGGTTTGTGTGTCTGGCCGCCAACATTAAACAACTTGTTCCCCTCTGGGCCAATTTTGTTGAAATGTGGCACACTTATTCTTCTTAATAATTTGTCCAGACAGTTCAATTTTTGGTGAGCTACCTTGAGCAGATTGTGCTGAGCATGGTTTTTTAAATCTCAATATCTCCCATTGAAAAGCACTGGTGAATTTGCAAGCTCATACGTCTTAAAACAGAGAAACCTGATGAAATTCTTCTAAGGACGTTGGCTTGTGTAGATCAGTCAGGTGTTTGGGTACCCATCTTGTACCCCAAGTTATCATGCACTATGTCATGTGCAAATCTGCTGCTGATATCCAAATGTGCAGCAGCAGCGGACAAAGTAATCCGTGGGTCTTCTCTGGTAAAGGCATTCACCACGTTTCTCTGGGCTTGTGTGTGAAATGTTGACGGCCAACCAGGTTGAGCTTTGTCGATTACACTTGTTCTTCCCACTTTAAACCTTTCTACACATTCATTAACTTTTCATTGAATTATGCTGTATTCACTTCCATACTAAGCCAACATCCTTTGGTGAATTTCAGCAGGTTTCACTCACTCTGCCCAAACAAATCTCACTATGGAGTGTTGTTTAACAATAGTGCAACCCCACACATTTGACCTTGGCTTCAACCAGTCTAATGGCAGAGTACTGCATTGTGCCTGATTGAACTACCCATAAGCCATTGCAAACGTGTTGTATTGTGTCAGCTTTTATCCATTGGATTTACTTTTTGATTTACCCTCGTAATGTACAAATAACAACATGATACGATTAAAACTCCAATTACGACAGCTACATTGAGCGGTTGTGTTAAATTTGAGCAGCATCATGAGGGTGACTAAGGAGCAAGCCAAAACAGACAGTACTGCCATGTATTTGTTTTCACTTCAGCCATTGAGGAATCCTACATGTTCATTCGTGAAAGTGTTTTTTTTTTGTCCTGTGCCCTGATCCGTCTCTAATGATTATGACATAAAGCCAGCATTAAACAAACTAGGATGGCTTTATGCATAAACATACATGCTACATAAGTGTCCTGGTTTAGGAGTTTGAAAATCTTTTCACCCTATAATTTACCCTCAAAGTGTTACTTTCTCCTGATATCCGTAATAGTCACTCGCTGTAATAAAGTTTGCCTTTTACTTCTGCTATTCACTAACATTTGTTATAATGGAGTAGTCCCGATTTATGAAAATTACAATGGCCAGACATGCTCAAGGCAAGAAGGAATTAATTACAAAAGTTTTTTTAGGTTATGTTAATTGCCAGTTGCATATAATCTGTGTGTGAATATGGGGTGTGTGTGTGAGCGTGTGTATGTGAGTGAGAGTAGTCCTTTTGTAATGGACTTTCCAGGCCTGTTTTCATCCTAGTCCTGGTGAGATGGCTTTTGCCCCCCACAACCCTGAAATAGACTGAGAAAGTTCTAGAATCGACCTAATAAACTCTGAAGTCTATTGAGGGTGACAGTACCTGCATAGTTCTTGAACATGCCTGAATGTCAGGCCATGTGTGCATTTTCTAACTTATTTATGATTGCTGTCTCTCATAGCTAGCAACGGGTGCCTATACTGTTTAAAAACACTGGAGTGGCCATAAAAATAAAAATAAAAATTTATAACAGCCAAAACAGTAACATCAAAATATTCCTAAATCTAATGAGGACATTTTAAAATGAGTTTCTGACAATTAAAAGAGTAAATAATATATTTTATAAGTTTCACACCCCATATAGCCTGTTGTAATGGCCAAGGCAAATTTCTAATTTCATGTTTTCAATGCAGAATGAGAGAAAAAGGTTTATGATATAACAGAACCCAATGAAAACCTGTTCCACTAATGGAAAACAATGTGTCACTTGTGTCACATGTCCATTATCTAGTTGTATGCTCAAAATGTACAAAATTCAGGCACTTTTTTCTAATATATTATTAACAGTTACAAATATTTTAAACAGGAAAACACTTTCCCATAATAGTGTGCTTTGGAACTAAAGACAGGAATGAGGGGGAGAGGTGGGTCTTCAATTCAACTGAAGTGGGAGCTCATGTACCACTCAGAGATTTAGACCACCATCACAATATAATTAGAAATAAAGCTTACTGTAATTTTTAATATGTACATTTTTTTACATATGTGCTCTAAAAATACATTTCCTGAAAATATTAATGTGTAAATTAAAAAGATTCCACTGCAAACCGTAGAAATTAATGGTATACAACCTTTTTATTATTCTTTTAACAGTCCATATTATTCTCTTCTGACTAGTGAGATATTTAAAAGGCAAAATGTTTCATAATTGAGTATCTGTCAGCAAAACAGAAACTGTCATTATAACAAAATGGCAATTATGGTTTTGTACTTGTACTGCTGAATTGCATACAGATGTAGGTGCTTAGTTTCAGTACATAAAAAATCGCTCTAAATGACTCTGTTGGATAATTCATGATTTGTCCATTCTTTGAAAATTATTTGAAAATCCGATTGTATATTGGGCTTTTGCACCACCCTTACTGAGATTATTAAATGACAGGACAGGTCTCTATATTAAATGCATTTATCCTCGGCCAAAGTTTTATCAGTGAAAGTAGATAATGTTCTTTGGGAAGCCTAAACAGTATAGGCACAATAGATTTCACTGGTGTGAAGAACACCACTGCCAGGCCCATTAGAGGCTAACTGTGTAAACCGCAAATCATTCCATAGCATCAGTGTATAGGCGGGTCCTTTTTAAATTACATTGATGTGTATGTCCAGTTATATTGTGTCATCAGTCATTCTGAGGCACAGCAAACCCCTTATCATGAATGAGCACTGAAGCTGGGATCATCCCACCACTGACAGAGGCTGCAGTCTTTCCTTTTAGTTGATAAAAAGCTGAATACAGTCATGTACTGATTTATGGACATCCGAATTGAGGCCATTCACAGTCACAGCTTTGGGCCTTAGCAGAACAATAAGGCACCGGCTCCAAACTCAGTCCTGGGGACCCACTGTGGCTGCAGGTTTTTTTTTTTCAATCAACTTTTGTTTTTAATTGGACTCCTGGCTTAATTAAGTGAATTGTTATTTCCCAGTTTCTGTGGTTTGTTGTCAATGAAAAAAAAATACAAGTACGGCAATTTTTTATTAAAAAAGTATGAAACAGTTTTAGGGGGATAATGTAGTTTTTTGTTTTACTTTTTAAAAATATTTTCATCCTGATTTTCATTTTGCATTTTTAAGTGTTCTAGTTATTTTTATTTACTAATTAATAGGTCAGAGGGGTATTTTTCGTACGTCGCTTAAATCATCCGAGATCAGGAGCCTCATCTTGGAAAAGTTAATGCCGGTGACACTCATCCGGGATAGGTAGGTTTTTCAAACGCAGCCGTGTAGTAGATTAGTCTAGCTGGATCTAATCATACGAGATGAATGCGCGCGCCCGTGCTGATTGAAAAGCCCTTATATATTGAGTCTAGAAAACATGATCAGCAAGTCTTTGATAGGCTGTAACAAAATGACAAAAGAACGGGCGCATTTTTTTTTCACACACGTGGTGCAAGACCTTTCATTCGAAGGACATGAAGAATTTCAAGATTTAATATGCACAAGAGGTAACACTGCAAAAGCAGCCCAGACCAGAAAAGACGGCTGGCAAAAAGTGGCCGACAAATTAAACGCTAAGTAGTGTGCATTGTACTTACTGAATGCAGCATGTCATTTCCTATGTGTCAGATAAATTATTATTTAATATGTCATAATTCCAGATCAAACGTGAGCACAAGGAGAACATGGGAACAGGTTAAAGTGAAGTACAAGAATATACTTCAAACTGGTAAATATTGGTATATAACTATTTAAAGAATTGCTGACATAAATAATCATATATAATATAAAAAACATTAAGTTTTAAAGCTAATAAGAAGGCAGACAAGCAAAAAACAGGTGGAGGTCCACGCAGTCCAGACCTAACCCCTGCAGAAGAGTTGGATCTCCAGCAAAATGCCCATCGCCCTGTTTCTGAGGGCATTCCAGGGGGAAGCTCCTCCTCAGAACCAGTGGCAGGATGCAGTGGTAACTTCATTTCAGGTAAAGGATGGTCATTGCATATATTTGTCCTCCATGTGTGCCATAGGTACAGTATGTTCCATATAGCCCTCTTTTTTGTTGGGTCAGTTGCAGGGAATGTCATATCCCTTGAACCTGTGTCTGACCAACGAGATATTGACGAAGGTCAAATATTTCATGAAGACACTGTGTCTGATTATTCATCATCAGGAGGAGAGGTACATTTTCCAAATAATGTTTGATCAAACTCCACTCTGATCAGTCCCATGTGCCCCAATCACATTTGGAAATCCTGGTAATCAGAATGTTAGTCTGATTATGAGATTCTTCATGGAACTGTGGGTGTTTTAGCCTGTGTATTACCTACCTGCAATGGCATGAAACACCTCTTTTATTGTTTGCACACGCAGGTGTCCAGGAAACACTATGAAAACTCAAAGGAAATATTTCAGAGCCAAACAGACTTAACGAATTGCCTGGCAAACTGCACTTTTAGTTAGATTTTCCACATCACCTACAGTATATAAAAAAGTTCTGCTTGTAAAAAACCTCAAAGCAATGCATACTCTCTGTGTGGTTGTGAGAGCCCGACTTCGCCTAGTTTGACTTCGAATATAAGGTGCTAATAAATGTTTGAGGTACAATATTCCCCCTCGGCTAAAGCGGTATCTTTCGAAAAGAATTTCCTCTGGGAGCAATAAAGGATCTTGCCGATCGCGCAAAACCCTCTCTATATGAAATTCTCTTCTTATAATTTGTGCACCAATATCAATTGGTCGCTCATTCATGAACGGCGAAGCCATGACTGGATGACTTCTACGCACCATCACTGATCACGTGTGTAAACTAATCCTTGTTTACATCGAACAAACCTGCTCCGAGCACGTTTGCGGATTAGGATGTGTTGCTATGACAATACTTCCAGCAAGAGTTTCGAAAAACCGACAGATCCAGGATCAGGCCAAATCGTCAACAATTACATCCGGCTAAATGACTAATCCACGTACGAAAAATACCCCCCAGATGCTGAAGTAGTTGCGGCCTTTCATCATTTGGTGTTGTTTGCCCAGGTATCCGTTCTGCTTATTTTTGATTTTCATTATTAGAATACAAGGAAGGGAGCAAATTATGAGAAAAAAAAACAAAATAATAGAACAGCAACAAAAGAGAGGTAAGCATTTAAAGTTATCACAAAAACAGACATATGAATAAAAAAATTTTAAATGTAAAAATCATATTGTTATTTTTTTCTGAATGCTGAATAAGAAAAGAGAAGAAAGACCAGCTAATTAAATAAGATCAGTTATTATCAACTATTATCACTGATTGTAATTCTGGTTGGAACAAAAACATGCAGCCACAGTGGGTCCCCAGGAGCAAGCTTGTGAACCACTGCAATTGGGTAATAATGTCATAGCAAATGCCAACACCAGCCAACAGAGGTCGCAAAGGCCATACGCCTTTTGTTTACTTTGTATTTACGGTAGCACTACCAGTCATAGAATCACAAACTCTGCGTAGAATCAGTGAGAGCAGCAGTGATGGAGCTGCAAACAAGCCTGCCCAAATAGAACTCCTTAACAGAGAGTTGATCATACTTTTAACAATGTGAAACACAGATACCTGGTCATTTTATGCAGCATGGCAATTTCCACTTTCAATTTCATCTAATAGAAACATCAGTTGTTTAATCGAACTGGGGAGAAGAGCCCCCTTTGGTGATTTAATTGGTATGGGGGGATGATGCTATTGTTATCTCTGACCATGCCTCTCTGATCATGGAGCTTAACTTACTATGTCCTACACACTCATCTCGTAGCTGGCATCTTAAACCCGTCATTAGATGATGAGTACTTTACAGAATTCATATCCAAGCAAACTGATCCTTTTCTGGAGACATATACTGTACATCCCCAGTGGTCTCTGCAGGTATACTCTGGGAAACTCTGAAGGCATTTTTAAGAGAACAGATTATTTCATATCTTCTTACAAAAATAAATCGAAACCAAGAAAGCATCTGAGTTAATCAGCGAAATTTCCAGAATAAATATAGAATACGCCAGATCTCCAAATGAAAGACTGTATAAAAAGGACAGGTTTTGTGATCAGAATTTAACCTCTTGATTACTAAAGAAATGGAACAGCTCATCTTTAAATTGAGACATCATTATTATGAACACAGGGAAAGTGGCAATATGATTTTAGCTGAACCAATCCACAAGCAGGAAGTCCACAATGTAATAACAGCAACTACCAACATGGAGATAAAATCATGGACCATAAAAACCCACACATTTAGAGAGTACTATACATCCTTATGTTGCACTAAGTCTAAAGAAGATAAGACACAATCTAATGAGTTCTTTAACTAATTACAGATATCACAGCTATAGACTCTTAGTACTGTGGAACTATATAACCCTCTGACACTCTCAGAATTACTAGATGATATAAACTCACTTCAAAGTGGGAAAGCAGTTGGCCCTGATGGCTACCCAGTGGAATTTTATAAAAATTTGCAAACAAGTTAGCTCCATTATTATTAGCAATGTTCACAGAAGCTCTTTGCCAAGCATTCATTTCCGTCCTTCCTAAGAAAATAAGGCCTTACTACAATATGCATCATACAGACCAATCTCACTCCTTAATAATGATGTTGAAATACTCTCCAAAGTTCTAGTTAGAAGCACTGAGAAAGTGCTTCGTCTTGTAATGTCAGAAGACCAAACCAGATTTATTAAAAGCAGACATCTGGCTTCTAATCTTTGATGTTTGTTTAATGTAATGTATTCCCCCATTAAATCTAATGCCCCAGAGATCTTACTATCTTTGGATGCAGAAAAAGCATTTGACATGGTTAAATGGGACTACCTATTCGCTACATTGCACAGATTTGGGTTCAGCCCAAACAGATGTGCATGGATCAAACTATATACTCTATACTAGTCCAGAAGCCTCAGTTTGTATTAACAACAATATTTTGGACTGCTTCAAACTGAAAAACAGTGTTTGACAACATTGTCCCCTATAACCATTGCTTTTTGCAATGAGCCATTCACTATTTACTTTTGAAATATATCAGAGGTAAAGGGGATTTTCAGAAAAAGACTTGAACAGAAAATATCATTATATGCAGATGATATGGTACTGTATATATATAACCCACAAAATTCCATGCCAACAGTCCTAAAAGCACTAGCAGATTTTCAAAAGATATCTGGACTCAAAATTAATTTGAATAAAAGTGTGCACCCAGAGTCAAAGCAGTACTACTGTTCCTGTGTGGTTTCCCTTTATTTTTTAGATTCACATCCCTGATGCCGCTTTATCAAATACCCTGAAATTAACCGCATATCGTATTTTAGTTCAAGGCATCTGATTTTAATCAACATGTAACCATATAATAGTGCACAGAATGGCCAAACTATTCCAAATACTATATCCACTTTAGCATTGTTACTATCTGCACCACTCAGAGTATTTTAACTCATTGTATCTGAGAACATTAGAACATTAGAACACTCTAGACGAGAACAGGCCATTCAGCCCAACAAAGCTCGTCAGTCCTATCCACTTATTTTTTCCAAAAAAACATCAACAACAACAACAACATTTATTTATATAGCACATTTTCATACAAAAAGTAGCTCAAAGTGCTTTACATAATGAAGAGAAGAAAAATAAAAGACAAAATAAGAAATTAAAATAAGACAACATTAGTTAACATAGAAAGGAGTAAGGTCCGATGGCCAGGGTGGACAGAAAAAACAAAAAAAAACTCCAGAAGGCTGGAGAAAAAAATACAATCTGTAGGGGTTCCAGGCCACGAGACCGCCCAGTCCCCTCTTTGTAGTTCGGGCTTTTCACGGAGTCACTTGATGCTGATGGTCATACAGACTTCTGGCTTTTAATCCATCCATCATTGTTGGAACATCATGGTCGAGTTTTGAAAGTCCCCAATGTCTTACTGTCTACCACACTACTTGGTAGCTTATTCCAAGTGTCTATTGTTCTTTGTGTAAAGAAAAACTTCCTAATGTTTGTGTGAAATTTACCCTTAACAAGTTCCCAACTGTGTCCCCGTGTTCTTGATGAACTCATTTTAAAATAACAGTCTCAATCCACTGTACTAAGTCCCTTCATAATTTTAAACACTTCAATCATGTCACCTCTTAATCTTCTTTTGCTTAAATTGTAAAGGCTCAGCTCTTTTAATATTTCCTCATAATTCAACCCCTGTAGCCCTGGAATCAGCCTAGTCACTCTTCTCTGGACCTTTTCTAGTGGGGCTATGTCCTTTTTGTAGCCTGGAGACCAAAACTGCACACAGTACTCAAGATGAGGCCTCACCAGTGCATTATAAAAGTTGAGCATAACCTCCTTGGACTTGTACTCCACACATCGTGCTATATATCCTAACATTCTGTTAGCCTTGTTAATGGCTTCTGAACACTGTCGGGAAGTTGATACCTTAGAGTCCACTATGACTCCTAAATCCTTCTCATATGGTGTACTCTCGATTTTCCGACCACCCATTGTGTATTCAAACCTAACATTTTTACTTCCTATGAGTAATACTTTACATTTACTGACATTAAATTTCATCTACCACAAATCTGCCCAAGCCTGTATGCTATCCAAGTCCTTCTGTAAAGATATAATGGATTCCAAATTATCTGCTAATTCACCTATCTTGGTATCATCTGAAAACTTAACCAGCTTGTTACTTATATTCCTATCTAAACCATTTATATATATTAAAATAGCAGCAGCCATAGCACTGACTCCTGTGAAACACCACTCTTAACATCGGCCAGTTCTGATGAGGTTCCTCACACCATCACCCTCTGCTTCCTGTGTCTGAGCCAATTCTGCACCCATCTAAGAACATCACCCTGAGCTCCCACTTCTTTTAATCTGATGCCCAACCTCTCATGTGGCACCTTATCAAATGCTTTCTGAAAGTCCAGATAAATAATATCATATGCTCCACTTTGATCATATCCTTTTGTTGCCTCCTCATAGAATTCCAGCATGTTAGTAAAACATGACCTCCCTCTTCTGAACCCATGCTGACTGCTTAGAATAACTCCTGTCCTTGCCAGGTGTTGCTCGATCTTATCCTTAATAATTCCTTCCATTAATTTTCCTGTGATGCATGTTAAGCTTACTGGCCTATAGTTGCTTGTATCTGCCCTGTCACCCTTTTTATATAATGGGATGATATTTGACATTTTCCAGTCCTTTGGAATCTCTCCAGTGTGCAGTGACTTCCTAAAAATATGTGTCAAGGGTTTATATATGTACTCGCTAGCCTCCTTAAGAACTTGAGGGTAAATATTATCTTGGCCTGGTGATTTGTTTGATTTCAGCTTATTTAATCTGAGCAGCACTTCTCACTTTACAATTTCCAAATCTCTCTGTACCTCCTTAGTAGTCCCGTTTACCTCTGGGAGGTTATCCACTGTTCAGTTTTAAACACCTCAGAAAAATGTAAGTTTAGGGCATCCGCTACTTCACTGTCTGTATCTTTTAATTCCCCTTTACTATTTCTGATGCACTTGACTTCCTCCTTGACTGTTCTTTTACTACTAAAATACTGAAAGAATCTCTTAGGGTCGTCTTTCGTCTTATCTGCTATATTCCTCTCCAACTGTTTTTTAGCCTCCCTGATATCCTTCTTAATGGTTGCCCTCATGTTCTCATACACTCTACGATTCACTTTGCAGTGATTAGTCTTATATGCCTTATAAAGCAGTTTTTTCCTTTGTAACTTATTTTTTAAATCTTTATTAATCCACCATGGAGTTTTTTTTAGTTTCCTATTAATTCCAAATTTAGGTATGTATCTATCCTGCATTACATGTAAAACATTTTTAAACCTGTTCCACTGCTCCTCGACTGTCTCCACACTTAAAAGCTTATCCCAGTGTATCCTACTTAGAGATTCTCGCATCTGCTCAAAATTAGCCCTACCAAAGTTCAATTTAACAATTTTAGTCTTTGTATCTGTACTCTTACAGAATACTGAGAATTGTATTACATTATGGTCACTTGACCCTAGTGGTTCAATCACCTCTATACCCTCAATTCAATCCTGATTATTACAAAATACTAAATAAAGACAGGTTTCATCCCTTGTTGGTGCTTTAACATGCTGTGTTAAAAAACAGTCACTGATTACTTCTAAAAACTCCTGCTCTTGTGCTCCTCCATCTGCAAGGTTTTCCCAGTTAATATTTGGATAATTAAAGTCCCCCATGACTATAATATCTCCCTGTAAACTTGCCTTTTTGATATTACTAAAAAGATGTGTGTTGAAATTACTGTCTGAATTGGGTGGTCTATAACACACTCCCTAATATTTTCCAGGTGAAGCCACATGTCCTCACTAAGATGGGGCTCATCATCCAACTGAAGAGGACTTACATTTAAATCCTGTTTGGCATAAACAGCAACCCCACATCCTTTTCTGTTCTGTCTATCCTTCCTAAAAATGTGTATCCCTCCATGTTACACTCATCCCCATCTTTGTTATTTAGCCAGGTTTCCGTTATTGCTATAATATCATAATTATGCACTGCTACATACAACTCCAACTCACTTACCTTATTTTTGATACTTCTAGCATTAAGGAAAGCTGTTTTTAATGTGTTACTCCTTCTACATTTAAATGTTTGCTTAGAATTTACATTACTATGCATTTTTATTTCTACACCATTGTTTGTTCTTTCATGTATAGATCTAAACCTGGCCTGTCCTAAACTCCCTGCCCCCCCATTCCCTAATTTAAACAATCCTCGACTAGCCTACACATACGCCTCCCCAATACATTGGCACGCCTCCAGTTCAGATGTAACTCGTCATGGCGGAACAGGTTCCATCTGTTCCAAAAGGAGTCCCAATGCCCCATAAACCTATACCCTTCTACCCTGCACCAAGATTTGAGCCACGTGTTAAGCCATCTAATCTCCTTAATCTTGCCTGGACTGGCACATGGCACAGGCAGAACTTCGGAGAAGACAACCTTGGCAGTTCTGCTCCTCAACATCCAACAGGACTTGCATTGCACTGGCCTCATTATTAAAATTTGATTTGGGATTAGTAAACTGCCTTAATTTTTTTTTTTCTTAAAATTAAATTTCATCTTCTTTCGGCTGCTCCTTAACTTAAATGGTAACACTAAGATCTGCTACAGATATTTTACACCTTTTCCCCTTATTGTGCCTGATCGGCATCTTAACGCTGGCCGCTTACATTTGCACAGCTGAGCCTTCCCCTTTTACTGCTTTGAAGTCAGCCTTTTTTTCTTTTCCTTTAAACTAAGGAATTGCTGTTACGATGATGAGGTTATTTGCTTACAAATGCCGTTATCAGTTACTTCTGCTTTCTACCCTACCTCCTCGATGCTAATTCAAATACAGATAACAAGAACAAGTACAGGTACAAGTAACTTTTCCAGAATTCACACTAAAACTTGGCGTACGGACAAAAGCGGAAATGTGTGTATGCACAAAAATATCCAGATGCATAAATCTGTACAATTGATTTTGATTTAAGATTGATTTGATTGTATGGATTGTTATTTGCTTTTAATTAAAATGAATAAAAAAGAAGATAGAAACACCTTGTAAATAGTAATAAACCTTTAATTATTATTATTATTTCACAAGGTCTTGTATGTTTTCTGGCTCTGGGAGGACCTTTAAGGCTTGTTTTGATCGATGCTGCTCCAAGTGGCTAATTCTTATGCATTCGGCCTGTAGCTCCTTCTTTTACACAGACCTGGTGAAATTTGAGGATCAGTTTGTACTATTCAATACTGGTAGTTTAACACACAAAATCCATAGAGTCTCAATTGCAATGACCTGCACACTATGTGACCGACATTACAGCCAAATTGAGCAACAGTTCGGTGCATGACTGTATATGTTTGCATATAAATATATATTCTAGTAATTCCAAAGTAGGTTCTTGTATTTAATTTTCACCTGAGAAAAAAATGCTTCACAACAATTATGTTGCTACTAAATACATCAGAAAGACAATGTCTTAAGTAAGGTGCCACAGTGGTAGAGCTGCTGCTGTGCAGTAAGGAGATTATGGTTTGCTTCCCGGTTCTCCCTGTGTGGAGAGCACTTTGAGTAGTGAAAAAAATGCTATATAAAAATGTAAAGAATTATTATTGTTATTATTAAATATATCATTCACAAACTAGTATGTAAGTCTACATTATTTATTTTTTGTATAATATGTATGAATTATTTTTCTTAACTAATTTTAAATTGTTTTTCTTTGCATGTACCTACTTCTTTGATATCTTGTAAAGCACTTTGAGCTATGTTGTTTGTATGAAAATATACTAATAGAAATAAATGTCACTGTCATAGCAAGTTTGCAATCAAACTTTTTAATTTTAATACTTCCCTCAACACTTAACTATGTAATGCACAGATTCAGAATCATAATGTACATTTAATTGGTCTGGATTGGCATGCAGCCTTTTAATAACACATGCATTTACTTCTTGTGTTACTAGATTTTACCACTTAAACATGTCATTTATTATTTCTTGTTTAGCTGCTGAAAAAAATTCCATTCTTTTGTTATACTGTATTGTATTGCATTTTCTCTCAATTAGATAAAACTGTCAACATCTTCATGTAATACACCATGTGTGAATTATCTATGTACTGTATATGTTTATGTGGATGTTTACTTTCTCCTTTGTGTATTTTTGAGCCATTAGATAATCGCTTCTTGGGGGTACTTAAATGTGACAAGACATTGTATGTACCCATCTTGTGTTAACGAGAAATGCTTTGCATTGGTGGAACCAACTGAGCCTCAATTTTAACACTGGGCTAATTCAAGCAAGTCTTATTCAGCTAAGCCTCAATTTCATAAGCTAGCTTCATCGCTCACTGAAGTGCACTCTGACACAGTGTCAGTTTAGAATCAACCATTAACCAACGCATACACCATTCCAAAGGCAAAGTCCAAACTACCTGGAGGAAAACTTATACAAATACAAGAGGAAACATGCAGACTCAACATGGACAATGACCAGATACAGGACTTTGAATGCAGGACTCTGCAGGCTGCACTGCTGCTGATATTATCAATATTTATGTTATTATTATTAGTTTTGTTGTCTATTTGAAAGTTAGTTTTATCCTATCATAATAATAAAGCAAGATTTAATTGCTCATTAAAGGAGTTTCAATAAAAATAAACATGGACATGGCTGAAAAGGCCATGCCTAGCTAACATTTGTTCCTAAGCCTAATTCTTAGCAATGTGAAATGAGGGGGTGAAAAGGATGCATGAAATTGATATATCAGCATTAAACAGGCTGACACAGCAAATTTTGAAGGTTTTTATTCTAAAAGCCATACCAGTACAGCGATTAAAAATGAATGGGGTACAATAATCATATTCACTCTTAAACTTTAATGTTATGATAGTTGTGCAGTCAACAGCAAATTTGTCTGCAGCAGTTATTTGAAAGCATTCAGTAAGGCTGTGGAGACACTCAACCTTGCATTAAGTGGGCTGAACTCTTTACTGTGTTAGTTGATCTCAAAAACGTACTAAAAATGTGCACAACTAGTTTGTATAATATGGCATAATGGATACCTGTATTAAAAAAAAAAGTAAAATCATCAGTCTGAATGCCATAAATTCTATCCCACTGTGGTACTGTTGGGGTTAGTAGTTGCATGGAAATGTTCCTCAAGTTTTATCTACTGTGCTCTGCGCCTGCACTCGGCTCCCTGCTCCTGCACTCAGTGATGAGTGCTATACAAAAATAAACTGAATTGAAATGAAATGTTTGATATACTGTAAAAATAAGTAGTGGGTGGTACAGTGGTTAATGCTGCTACTGTACAGCTTTAAAGGTCTGGCTTCTACACTCAAAAGTCCTTGGAACCAAGACAGGAGAAAGTCGATCTGGACTCCAGTTCAAAGTAGAACACATTCACAAGTCACCCCAAGTTTATAAAAGGCCAATTTACACTTACTAAAATAACCTGACATGCACAGAGTTGGCTTGTGGAATGACAAACAGACACAGAGAAAACATGTAAACTCCACACAGTCATTGACTAAGTTTAGACGCAAAGCTGTGACACTCAATAGCATAATGAAATTAGTGCCTTGTCATAGGTAGGGATCTTGTTCTGAGGAGGGAAACTCCTCCACCAGGAAAACAAATGTACTCACATCTGGTCCTAGAAGGTCCTCACTTCCTCTTACTAAAAACAGGAACACAGTCTGCAGATTTTAAATGGACTTGCAAAAGGTTATTTTACCTAACCATCTCTTTGGAAGCTGCATTAAGCCATGTGCCCGCAAGCAAAAGATAACAAATGACAAACAAAAGAGACAATCAATAAAATGAAGGCATGAACAGAATCTAAAACCATAGTGGCACTATAATCAATCATCTGATAAAGAATCACAACAATACAGTCTTTATTTCCTCAACTGTTTTCCACAAAAGCCTTGACAGCTTACTTTGTAAAAAGATCGTGTTTATCCATATGCTACCACACCCCATTCTAGACTACCCATTTCCTCCTCCCACACCCATACATGTACATCTAATATGGTAAATACCATGATTTAATTACATACCGTAACTCAAAAAAACATGTTTAATTAATAGTAGGGTCAGAAGGGCTGGAGCCTATCGTAGCAACACTGGGAGGAAAGACCTGAGCCAGCCCTGGATGGGATGCTAGCCTGGGACAGGCACCACTCACACACATTCACGTGAGACCAATTTAGAATTATCAGCATGTTTATCTATGATGTGGAGGGAAGACTGGGATTTATGGAGAAAAACACACTCAGATGTGTAAACTCGACACAGAGACCAGAAAGGAACTCAAACCTAGGATGTTAGATCCAAAAAGTACCTTGTTTTTTTCAATGCAGAGCTATATATTATTTCTTACTGTCCTAAAGTTTGTGAAAATAAGAAAATGTTTGTATAATATAATATCATATTATAATATAATATATTTTATGTTTGTACTGGTGAGATATAGTAGACAAAATTGCTATTCTTGTGCATTTTTGTATGGAATGTATCAATATAAACCAATGTAAACTGCGCATAAGCAAGCAAAGTAATATGTGTCATATGTGACAGTTACTAGTATAAATAATGATTGGTAGCAGGGAAACTTTATTTCTGACCTAGACAAAGTTGTAAATGGTGCCTCCAACCCACCCCTAAAAATGTATCACCAGTTTATGTTAATGTCTTAAAATGTAGGATTATTACTGTTTGATCAATTCATATAGTATTGCCTACTGCAAATAACATTGTAATCTAGTAGTATAAATGAATTATGAACTGATTTATATATTCACATTAATGTATGCATTTAAAGTGGACCAAAAGTATATATTTGTTTTAATGAATTTCACAGTTCTTGTTAAATAATGACAATAAAAAGTAGCAGTACAATACAGATATTAGGTAAATTAAAATAAAATTGAATTAGCATTGTAGGACTAAGTATATTTAAAAAAAGTGGAAACACAAACGCCCTGCCTGGGATTGGTTCCATGCCTTGCGCCCTGTGTTGGCTGGGATTGGCTCCAGCAGGCCTCCGTGACCCTGTGTTTGGATTCATTCATCGGGTTGGAAAATGGATGGATGGATGTAAATACAAATATAATATATTGTGAATGCACAAAGAGGCGGAGGTGTCCTCAAAAAGAGTTGGGAGACCAACCTGGCCATGCCATTTAATGTTAAAGTCTATTTGGATTCTCTAACGATACCGCTCTTCTGAGCGGATCAGATTCGGGGATGTCTGATATGCGGGGACACTCCTCCTAGTCTGACGCCATTACTTCTGGGGACATCAATATTTATTGTGCGGGAAGGGGCAGAGATTCTGGACGGGGCCCAGTTTCCCTCACTGAAAGAAGGAAATAATAATATGAGCGCTCCCACTTGCTCCGGAGTAATTTTGCAAGTTTCAAAAGAGTCTGTTGGGGGATCCTCATACGCCCATGCATGACAATATATCTCTTATATATGTTTCTCTTCTGGTTCATCCTCTTCCAAACCCTTCCCCACACTGCCTACGGCTCTTCTTCAAAACCGGTCCCACCCACACGCAGTCGACACAGTATTTCTCGCTTCCTATTCGCCCTCTTCGAAACCCTTCTCCACACTGCCTGAGGCCTCCCATACACCCCCACGGCGCTTTTCTTGATTTGTATTCCTCCTTCAGACTACTGCGTTCCCTGATCCTCTCTCATGACCCCATTGGTGTCACATCACCTCCCTATATCTAGCCTGACCACGTGACCTTTCACTTCAGCCATGTGTGTGCCTGGGAGTCTTTTCCGTAGCTTGCTACAGGAAGGTACTCTGTCGACCATTGGCATTGGTTTCGCTCCTTCCTATTTTCGTTATACTGCGACGGTTGTTTCCTAAGCCTTTGTTATAAAATGAACGACAATATCCCTAATTTCCACCAAAATAATGCCTGTTATCTTCCACGGTTCTCAAGCCCTCACCGTTGCCTCTTCCATCAACAAACACAGGCTGTGGAACGAAATGAAAGTCATAAAACTCACAAAAAATATTAGAGCTCTTGAAAGTGAAACTTGTTCAATGGCTTTTTCAAGTTCGGGAAGGTAAAACTAGAGACACGGCAGAACTACCTTCTCAATGTTTACCACAACAACAAGACCCAGTTGCTCAACTTTACGGTGATATTAATTTCTCGACTGTGACTCCCCAAGAACTTGCTACAAGACCTAAACTGAACATCACAAATGACTATTCTCTACATATTAACAACAAAGTTCTTGATCTTACACAGGGTGAAAAAGTGACCTTCAAGAGTGTAGATACAGTAGTCAGTGACGATCTTAATGATCAACTAACATACCCACAGGAGTTTTTACACACCCTCACACCAACTGGCATGCCTCCCCACATCCTTCATCTGAAGCTGGGAGTTGTAGTTATCCATCCATCCATTATCCAATCCGTTGAATCCGAACACAGGGTCACGGGGGTCTGCTGGAGCCAATCCCAGCCAACACAGGGCACAAGGCAGGAACCAATCCCGGGCAGGGTGCCAACCCACCGCAGGACACACACAAACACACCCACACACCAAGCACACACTAGGGCCAATTTAGAATCGCCAATCCACCTAACCTGCATGTCTTTGGACTGTGGGAGGAAACCGAAGCGCCCGGAGGAAACCCATGCAGACACGGGGAGAACATGCAAACTCCACGCAGGGAGGACCCGGGAAGTGAACCCAGGTCCCCAGGTCTCCCAACTGCAAGGCAGCAGCGCTACCCACTGCCCCACCGTGCCGCCAGTTGTAGTTATGCTCCTCCGAAATATTATGCCATCAATAGGTCTTTGCAATGAAGCAAGACTCATCATTACCCGAATACATACAAATATTATTTAGTGCAAACTGATCGCTATCCAAAATTCTGAAACAATCTTCATTCCAAGACTCTATCTCCTTCCTTCTGACACCAATCTCCCTTTTAAATTTAAACGCACACAATTCCCACTCAGACTCGCCTTCTCCATGACTATCAACAAGTCTCAAGGACAAACGTTTGCAAAGATTTGCGTTAATCTACAACAACCAGTCTTCAGCCACGGTCAGTTGTACGTGGCTTTTTCTAGGGTTAGATCTTTCAACTCATTATCTGTCGTCTCCACTAAAACACCTATTCACAACTGCGTCTTTCAAGAAGTATTTATTTCTTCTTGATTTCTGAATTCCTTTCTCATCGTTTTCCGTTCCTATTCTTACACTGCCGCATGCTACGGTGGGCGTCAGCTAGTATATAATATTTTTATACTTCAAATACAGCAATGTAATGTAATAATAGATTAATGTGGACTAGTTCATTCTCCTTTAATATGGTTGCTGAGAATTAAACCACACAAATGACTGCTATGTTGTATGATAGAGATTTTCCACAATTTTCACTAATTTCACAAATGCAACATAATATAATTAAAGTAATATAAAACAAGCATGCTATACATAGTATTAAATATGCAGCTGAAGAAATAACAAGGCTGTGAGTGCAAGTGTATGCTTTAAATATATAAAATATATGTATGTAGGCAAAATTTTAATCAACACACTGTCAAAAAAAGAGAAAATTAGATAATGAACACATTTGCTGAAAAGGATACAGTACTAAAACTATGTATTTTCACTTGAAGAGAATAAAGGAACAAGGACATTCAAAATAAAAAGATCTTCTGAGAAGCTGTGATTTCGAAGACCACCTTTCCAAGGCTCATTCACATCATAAGACGTAAATAGCAAACATTGCCAGTATTCATCAATAATATACAAAATTGTAATAAGGTTAATGGGAAGCAGAGAGCTGCATTGAGTTAGAGTGTTCCCCAGTCAGGGTCGGTATTGTTTTTAAAAATATTATCCCCCAAATTTCTCTCAAAGTTGTGTCTAATGATAGAGCCAACCCCAACTGGTAGATTTCTGTACTGCTTAATCTTTGTGATCCAGTTTGATAACTGCTTACTGTGTCCATCAACAGCAACCAAAAAAAAAGTTTTCTCTAATGTCTATTCAATACTTTAAACTTATGTTGAAATAACTATTATTTCATTACAAACCCACTATTTTAATTCTACCTGATAGTGTGCTGCCAAATAATAAGCACTTTCTCTTCTGCACCTTGCTGTTGAAGATTTGATCCAAAACCCCCCGTCCAAGGATTATACGTGCTGGTATAGTCTCCAGCTTTCCTGTGACCCTACTCAGGACAAAGTGGATTGGAAGATGATTTTGTGCATTTTATTTTATTTTTTCAATTATCTTTTAGATGTTTATTTTATGCACAGACATTTGAAGTTGTGTCAGGAGCAAATGTCTTCTTCATTTTTTTATGTTTATGCACATACCATACTCTTATGTGTATATTATTTGCTTGACAATGGTGAAATATTCATTTTAGCATGCTTTTTTCATAAATATAACTTTGTGTATGATCATATTTATGCTTATTTTCACATTTGCATACATAAATGAGGCCTATAATACTTATTTGCACATGTACTCATTATCTAAATTCTGCAACATTATGCATTCATGATTTATTAGTTTTCTGCTTCCACATTACTTGATTAATCCAGGGCTTCTGTTTGATAAATTTGATAGCATTTTTCACGTCTTCTCATACTGTATCTAATTTAAACACTGCAGTGTTTTGCACACAGTCTCATTTTTCATTTGAATTCTATCTCTTGGAGTTTCAAAGTAATATCAGGTGCTTCCCTGGACTGCAGGGCATGTCTTACTCTGGCATGTCAGGGGAGCAGAATCTCACAGAACACAACGGAGTCTAATCGTAGGGAAAGGAAGGGGAATAGCTACTGGAAAATACGTGCCCTGAAAAATTTGATTGATAATTCTTTAAAGATGAGCAAAAATTATTCAAAACAGACAGTTATTGTGGATCAGAATTTAATGATGGGTTTGAACATTGCATTTTTGGATAATTTAAAGAAAGAATTGATACATTTGAATACTGGCTAATCATCATCATCCTTTAGCATAAGATTAAATAAGAAGGATAGTCTGTTCAAATTTTGAATGTACAAAAACAGCTAACAGCCAGATATTAACCCTTAAACCGCCATAACTGCCTATAGTCGGTTCCCAATGTAATTTGCCAGCATGCCGGAGGTGAGTATATTCGGCGATGTACATTCGTTGAACACCACAACCAGCTATATTATTTTCCAGCACACTGGAGCCGAGTATATTCAGCGACGTACATTTGTTGAATGCCACAACCAGCTTTAGTTGGTTCACAGTGCAATTTGCCAGTACACCGGAGCTGATCAGTCAGTAGCATCCATTCATTCATTGAGCAGCCAACTCATGACCACTGCTGCTCCCTAGCGAATCAGCATTACTGTCTCTGGGATTCAGCCACTGCACTAGACTAGCCTGCAATCATCAGCGTTGGTCTCTTTGTGCTTGCATGCAGCCCGTTCAAGCGCAGTTGGTTCGGTGATTTACTGAATTTCATCAGTTGCGTCAGTTGCACCTTGTACATATAATAATAGATTGTTGCAGTAGTTTTTTAATAGTATTTACAGTTCATTGGCAGTGCGTATAATGATCGGCGTTGTAGTAATTGTGATGCTCTTTGCATGAAAAAAATGTATTCCATTAAAATTTCACTTTTTCTTGGTGAATTGTGATGTTTCCTTAAAAAGTTCAGCAAAAAGTATTTGGTGTCCAGGGGAGCATTAACCCCCCAAGTATGTGGCGGTTTAAGGGTTAAAAAAATATAGGCATTCATGCATCTATTCAGAATCTGCTCAGAATTTGAAACATATTTAAGAAGGCTAACAGAATGTGAGGTTATATAGCGCCCTGATGTGTGGAGTACAAGTCCACGGAGGTTTTACTCAAGCTTTACAGTATAACGCACTGGTGACGCCTCAGCTGGAGTACTGTGTGCAGTTTTGGACTCCAGGCTAGAATAAGTACACAGCAGAGGTAGAAAATGTTCAGAGAAGCTGATTCCAGGGCTACAGGGGATGAATTATGAAAAAAGATTGAAAGAGCTGAGCCTTTTCAACTCATTATTAAAGTGTTTAAAATTATGAAGGGCATAAGTGTAGTACAGTGCTTCCCAAACTGGGGACCCACTATGGCTACAGGTTTTTGTTCCAACCAACTTCTGTTTTTAATTGGACTCCTAGCCCAATTAAGTGAGCCGTTATTTCCCAGTTTCTGTGTTTTGGAGTTAAATTAAGTTTGGTAAATATTTATTAAAGTGTACTAAGCACTTATAAGGGGATAGTTTTTTTTTTAACTTTTTAACAATTTTCAGCCTGATTTTCATTCTGCTTTTCCAAGTGTTCTGATTATTTACTTACTTGACTTACTTATGCCCTCCACCCCTTCCGGGGTATAGGCCGCCAAAGGTAGATCTCCAGAGGTTTCTGTCCTGAGCCATTCTTTCTAGTTGACTCCAGGTGTAGCCCATCCTTGTGATGTCTGCCTCGAGGTCGCGTCGCCAGGTGTTTCTTGGACGGCCTCTCTTCCGCTTTCCTTGGGGGTTCCATCTGAGAGCCTGTCTGGTGATGCTGGTTTGCGGTTTGCGTAGGGTGTGCCCTATCCATCCCCATCTTCTCTTCCAGATTTCTGCTTCTACTGTTGGCAGGTCCTTTCCCATAGATTAGTGTTACTGATGGTGTCTGGCCAGCGAATGTGGAGGATCTTTCTAAGACAGGTGTTGATGAAAGTCTGGATTCTTCGGGTGGTGTTTTTGGTTGTCCTCCAGGTTTCGGCCCCGTACAACAGTACTGACTTCACATTTGTGTTGAACAGACGGATCTTGGTGGTCAAGGTCGGTTCTCCGGAAGCCCAGATGTTCTTGAGCTGGATAAAGGCGGCTCTTGCTTTGCCGATCCTTGCCTTGACATCTGTAACTGTTCCACCCTGCTGGTCAATGATGCTGCCCAGGTAGGTGAAGAACTGTATCTCCTCCAGGGAACTTCCATTTAAGGTGACTTGGTTGTTGCTGCTGGAGTTAATCTTAATAATCTTTGTCTTCTCCGTGTGTATGTTGAGTCTAACCTGTGATGATGTGGCTGCCAACACATTTGTCTTTTCTTGTATATGCTGCTGACTGTGGGAAAGAAGTGCAAGATCGTCTGCAAACTCTAAGTCTTCCAATTGGCTAAACAAGGTCCAGTGGATTCCATTCCTGCGTTTACTAGTGGATGTCTTCATGATCCAGTCGATAGCGATGAGGAAGAGGAACGGGGATAACAAGCATCCCTGTCGGACTCCCATCTTCACTTGGAAGCTGTTGGTGAGCTGCCCTCCATGGATCACTCTGCAGGTTATTCCCTCGTATGAGCTCTTGATCAGATTGACCACCTTAGCTGGGATGCCGTAGTGCCGGAGGGGCTTCCACAGGGTCCCTCGATCCACACTGTCAAACGCCTTTTCATAGTCGACAAAGTTGATGTACAACTGTGTATTCCACTCCAAGGACTGCACGACTATGATACGTAGCGTTGCAATCTGGTCTGTGCATGATCAATTCTGCTTGAAACCTGCTTGCTCATCTTGTAATTGTGGATCGACGACGTCCTTCATCCGCTCTAGGAGGATCTGGTTTAAGACCTTGCCTGGCACTGACAGGAGTGTGATGCCTCTGTAGTTGTTACAATTACTTAGGTCCCCTTTTTTATTAGAAGCTTGACTAGGTAACCCTCCTTCCAGTCAGTTGGTTTCTCTTCCTCCTCCCAGATCTTCTTGAAAAGGGGGTACAGCATCTCCACCGATGCTTCCAGGTCTGCTTTTAGGGTTTCTCCTGGTATGTTGTCAGGTCCAGCTGCCTTCCCGTTCTTCATCAGGGTGATAGCCTTCCTGATCTCTTCTCTGGTCGGCTTACTGCAGTTAATGGGGAGATCTTCGTTGGCTGGGTTGATGTCTGGAGGGTTTGGTGGTACTGGTCTGTTCAGAAGTTCCTCAAAATGTTCAGACCATCTATTCATCTGCTGTTCTAGTCCTGTGATGGCCTTTCCCTCCTTGTTTTTGACGGGTCGCTCTGGCCTGTTGTATTTCCCAGATAGCTTCTTAGTTGTGTCATACAACTGTTTCATGTTACCGTTGTACACTGCCTGTTCTGCTTCAGCTGCCAGTCCGTCTATGTAGTCTTTCTTGTCCTTCCTAATGCTGTTCTTCACTGTTCTATAGGCATCTGCGTATTCTTCTTGGGCCTTGGCTTTTGATGCCCTAGTCCTGCTGTTATTGACTGCCACTTTGTTCTGTTTCCTCTCTTCTATCCTTCCCAAGGTCACAGCTGTATTCCACTCTTTGTGATGTTGTTTCTTCATTCCGACTACTTCTTGACAGGCTGTTCTCAGTGTCTCTTTTACTGCCTGCCAGCTGATCTGCACCCTACTTCCTTCCTCTTCCTGGTGCCATTCTTGTAGCACCTCAAACTTGTTCTTCAACTGAAGTCGAAACTCTTCCCTGACGCTGGAGATTTTTAGACGGCTGACATCGTACTTCACTCTACACTGTGTTATTTCCTTCCAGTTCTTCTTCAACTTCAGCTGCATGCTGGCTACTACTAGGTGGTGGTCGGAAGCCATATCTGCTCCTTTTCTAACTCTAACGTCCTGAAGGGATCTTCTAAACTTCTTGCTAATGCAGATGTGGTCAATCTGGTTCTCTGTCAATCTATCTGGTGATACCCAGGTGCTTTTGTGGATCCTCTTGTGAGGGAAGATGCTGCCTCCGATAACCAGATTATTGAGCGCACACAGTTCCGTAAATCTCTATCCATTATCGTTCATCACTCCCAGCCCGTGGATCCCCATGACTTGTTCATATCCTGTATTGTCGGGTCCGATCTTGGTGTTGAAGTCTCCCATAAGGATGACGATGTCTCTAGCTCGAAATGTCTCTATGATTTTCTGCAGTCTGTTGTAGAGCTGGTCCTTTTCTTTTTCATCAGAGTCATTAGTTGGAGCGTAACTCTGGATGACGTTGAGTTTTATCTTCTTGTGTTTATTTCTGAAGGATGCTGTGACGATTCTGGGGCAGTGTGCCTCCCATCCAATCAATGCCTTCTGTGCTTGTTTGGACAACATGAGGCCTACTCCCTGCGTATGGGTTGCATTACTCTCTTCATGCCCAGAGTACAGCAACAGTTCTCCTGTCTTCAGTTTTCTCTGTCCAACTTCTGTCCATCTGGTTTCACTGATGCCCAACATGATCAGGTTATTCTTTTTCATCTCGGCAGCTACCTGTGCCATCTTTCCTGTCTCGTACATGATCCTGACATTCCATGTGCCGATAAGGGTTCTCCTGGTCGAAAGAAGGTTGGTCGGCTCGATTGCTTCCTTACGGCTTTCACTCTCTACCGTCATGTCTCTGAGTTGTCGGAGATCCTTCATTTCCCAGGAAGTTAGTCTCTGTTTCTCTTTTTGGCGTTTCTATAGCGGTTAGAGTTTTATGGGGTGGAGTTGCTAACCCAACGCCCAACCCTCCTCCTTTTGCATCCGGGCTTGGGACCGGAAATGGCGGAGTTATTCTGATTATTTAGTTATCTACTAATTAGTGGATCTAACGCTAAAGTTATTGCAGCCTTTCAACATTCAGTGTTGTTTACCTGGCTGTCAGTTCTGTTTGTTTTAATTGTCATTATTAGGATAAAATGAACGGTGCAAACTGCAGAAAAAAATAACAAAACAATAGAACAACAACAAAAGAGAGATAAGCGTTTAAAGCAAAAGTAGAAATATTTCTAAATGTCTTATATATGTAAAAGTCATACTGCTGTGCTTTTCTAAAGGCAGAATAAGAGAAGGGAAAAAAGACCATCTAAATAAATTAGATCAATTATTATCACTAATTGTGAATTTGGCTGGAATAAAAACCTGTAGCCACAGTGGGTCCACAGGACCGAGTTTGGGAACCACTGGTGTAGTAGATCAAGACTTACTTTAAAATGAGTTCAACGAGAACACAAAAAAGTTGTTGAGGGTAAATGTCACACAAACATTAGGGAATTTTTCTTCACACAGAGAACCATTGACACATGGTATAAGTTATGAAGTATTATGGTAGACAGTAATAGGGACTTTCAAAACTCGACAATGTTATTTTGGAAGAATTAAGTGGATAGGACTGGCAAGCTTTTCTGGGCTGAATGGCTTGTTCTAGTCCAGATTCTTCTAATTTTCTATTGATAAAAACTGCTAAATTTATTTCATGGTAACCAAGGCCTGAGCCTGTCTCAGCACCACTGGATCTTAGTGAGTATCTACCCTGAACAAAATAACATAAAAGATCTCAAAACGTAATTTAAAAAAATGACCCATCACCATTCAAAAGCAGGTGGGTAGAGGTTGAGAGGTTGCGAGCATGCACTGATACTGTGTGCTGCCACAACCACATCAGGATACCAAATAAGGATCCGAGCACAGCTATGCAACGGGTGATACCTCAGCACCACACTAGTTTGAATGGAGTGGAACAGTGGGAGTTTTTTTATAGTGGCCAGAGTGCCAGTCTTGCCACCAACCCCCAGGTCTTCCCTGCAAGTTGGAGAATCTACTTGCAGGTAGGTAATTATGTACAGTATGTCCAGTCCCTCCATATCAATGAGATGCTACATACGCTCTTAAGAACTAGCTTACTACTGGTTGCTGGGTATTATTCACATTGCATTTTGCATTATGTCTTAACATATGTATTCGAGCAGAACAAGTGCGTGCATTAAAGTCAATGTCAGCTCTGAACATTTTTTTGCCTTCTGCCAACATTGCTGTCGCTGCCAGTGAGTTCAGTTTTCAACTTTAAGTTAGTAATCAGTAGTATTCACACCACAACAATAAATTCTGGAAGAAACAATAGTTTTTCTAAAGACATCCAGTATTTGCTGGCATGAAGGAAACATTTAATTTTGAAGGATAGGTTAATCATTTACAATTTTCTAATGCCATTTATTACTGTCATGTGGCATAGTCAGTTACTTGATTTCAGTATTATTTTTTCATAATTTCATTTACTGTAGTTACACTGTAGTACATAACATAACTGTTTTCATTGGTGGTTTTGCATAAAAGGTTAAGCGATTTTCATTAATTTAGACATGATTGCAAGAGAAACTAGTAGACAAGTCAGACAAAATTTTTACTCAGAATGTAGTTTATCAGGAAGTATTTAGTTAATCCTGAAATGAAAAGCAAGAAGTGGCCTAGACAAATAAATTGCCTGTTCTTCTCAATTGGAGGCTTGTCAGAAGCACACAGATGAAGGTCCACATCCCCTGCCCTGGGAAAGTCTTTGATATTTGCTGATGCCTCTGTAATACATGACTTTAGGATCATTCTGGTGGTGCAGGCTTAACTAGTATAAACCTATAAGGCAGTAGTTACAAATTTGATTTAGTAGATTTATTTTCTACAAAGTCTTTTGCTGGAATTGAACTTTTCAGTGACAAAAGTGTATAACACAAAGCAATGTAAATTAGTTGTAAGCACAATTCATGCGCATAATGTCTTCTTATATAATACACTACCGTGGCTGTCTTTGTCTGTCCAGAATTTTAAATCACCTGCAGCTTACACACCATTTGACCTATTGACCTGAAATTTGGTGATGATTCACCTCCAAGGTTATTCCTCTTTTTATTTTTATTTTATTTTATTGTAGAATAAACTTCTGGCAGTGGCCAGCAGGGTGGCTGTGCGGCGCATGCGTACGGGCACCGTTCTTATCCCTACCACCTTCGCCGTCACTTCCCCTACCTCTCCATGTCTTAGATCATTCTTGAGGCAGATTGAAGACTTAAGTGCCAGCTTAAGTGAAAAAATAAGGAAAATGTACTAAGTATTTGCAACACAAACACTGACTTAATCAGTTTTAATGCAAAAACATGCCAATGAAAGAAGAGGTGTGCTGCTAGGGTGGAGAAAAGAAGAGCTGCTCAGGAAGCAGCAAGCGCATCAACCTCTGGTTGGGTACATAATTAAAGTAGATATCACCTAAGTGTATTTCAGCAACAGCTTAAAATAACTTCATTAAAATACCTTTCTACATCTTCGGATCTTTATTTTATAAATATTTTAATCACATACTCTACAACCAGGTCAGCTCCAGGTGGTTATTTAGCCCCACAAATATTTTGTCAAGTCCCCACAACCATACTGTCAAGTATACTGTTTTTAAGTGGATCTTTCGGAGTTTATCACACCAGCCACCCCCATCACCCCAAATATTTCAAATGACCCCCTTATCATTTTGGTCTAGAGTCAGGACTGTCTACACCATTGATGGACTTTAAATAAATGTGAAGTAAATGCACTTCTTAAATTAAAGTGTGAATTTAGAATAAATCATCGACTTATGAATTTGGAATAGACTTTGATGACATGTGAAAAATCATGTAGATCAAACAAGGGTACAATTTGACATTTAGCTTAGCAAATGAACCTACTGGACCTACCCTTATAACATTTCTGCCATTCATATACATACTTAGTGGCCACATAATTAGGTATACCTTCCTGGTACCATCGGAGAGAAGTCCCATTTGCCTTTAGAACAGTCTGAGTTCTCTGTGGGATGGATTCATCTAGGTGCAGGAAAATCCTAAATTTAATATATGGCTTTTTTCAGGCTGACTTTCTAGTATTATGCTGTTTCTGCAGACTCTTTTCCATCCTAACTCATCCCAAAGTTGCTTATTGGTTTGACATATGGGGATTTTGCACAATGTGGCATTCACTCAATTCTCATTAAAATGGTTAGTGTGTGCCAAGAAAACATTCTCCACATCATTTCACCAGGATCATCAGCCTGTAATGTTGGCAAAAGGTGGAATGGATCCATGGAGTCATACTGTTTCAACCAAATTGTGATGCTAACATCTGCATGTCACCGCACCATTGTTGTAAAGAGCTGTTATTTGAGCACATGCGACTTTACTGTTTGCTTCAATGAGTCTGGAGATTGTCTTCTACTTAACAAGGAATTATTCTCCTATAAAACTACTGTCCACTAGATGTTTTTGTTTATCATACCGTTGTCTGAAAACTATGTAATGTGTGAAAAAATGAGAAGGGCTATTTATAAAGATGATGGAACCACCTCATATGGGCCCAATAGTTACACTGAGGTGAAAGTCACTTTGATCACATGTCCTGCTCCTTCAAATATTTGCTCAGACTACAAGTAAAGTTCTTGACCGTGTCACAATGCTGTATTGAGCCGCAGCTACAGTACATGGCTTGTTGTCTGGAGATGCAGATTATTTAAATTAATGAACACATTAATCTAATTTAGTTGCCACTGAGAATATACAGTTTAAATGAGATTGCTTCCCACTAACTTCATATTACTCTTTTAGTATGTATTTAAGTTAAGTTGTTTCAAAACAGCCTTAGTAGATGGCCACCTTGGCTAATAACTTTTACTTTTATTCAGGAGGTAACAAGCTTAAACCTCTGCTCCAGTGATCTTTTTCACTTAACATCTATAAAAGGTATCTTTGTAGGTTGCATTGTAGTTAGTGACTATGGACAGGTTTTTTTTTCATACCAAAAACATTTTATCTGTAGATACTGTATATAAAAATCCAATGTTTGTCTGTCTGTCTGTCCATTTTTTACAAGATAACTACTTAACAGATTTATATAGGTTTTTTTTTCTATAATTTGCTGGAACATTCCGGTTGATTCTGTGACTTCTGTCCAGAGCGCTAAGTATCCTAGTTCGCTTGCAGGAGCAAAATATTTGCACAGAGGCTGTAGGCCGATGGGAGGGTGAAGCGTGACGTCAGGAGTGGGGGGCCGGGCGAGGCCCTCCTCACTCAAGTGCCAGCCTCAGAGCATACCTTGCCTCCACTTAGTTTGTGAACGAGAGAACTAATTAACTGATTTAGATCGGTTTTTTTTCTATAATTTGCTTGAACATTCCGGTCAATTTTGTGCCTTCTCTCATCGAGCTGTCATAGTTCCTTTGCGATACAGATTTTTTTGCACAAATCCAAGAGAGCAGCTGAGGGGAGGAAGGTGGGGCCTTCCACACTAACGTGCCAGCCTCTGTTTTAATCGGCCTACCCCTTTCCATGTCCTGGAGCATACTTTGCCTTCACTTAGGTAGTGATACCTGTTTCTTTATTGATTTTTAAAGTTTGTCCTGTTTCACTACTATGCAGGTGGAGCTGTGGGGGACAGCTAGTATTTTATATAAGTTTTAGGTTTTGTGTATGTGTTCAAAGTTTAATGTTTTAATTTGATGTTTTCACTACTTTAACCAGTTTATGCTTTTGTCTTAAGAAGTTTACCAATGACAGATGTTGCAAAATAAGCGGCAGAGTATTTAGTGTGACTTCCTCAGAATTGTAGGTTTGAATCTTGTTGCTATTTCTTTGTGTCACTGTGGTTTTTTATCCATTTTTTTTAGATATGTGCAGTTAAGTTAAGTGTTTTCTTAGCTTGGTATGTTTATGGGAGTGCACCATGACAGAATGAACTCCCATTCAAAGTTATTTCTTACTGATGCTGCCTTGATAGACAATAAATTGACCCTGTTATTTTCAATCTTAAAGTTTTTGTTAATTCCTGTTATTTGTCATAGAATGCATTTTGGTTTTCAAACTGTTGTGTTATTGTTATGTAAATTAATTTTAATAGTTCTGCTTGTCATTTTTATTATGAGTCGAAGGGGGTGGTGCCCCCCTTAAGCTGCAGTTATTTGGACCACGACTAGCTTTAGATGCTTAAGTATTGTTCAGCTTCCTTTCCCTTTTTGAATATTTGTGAGTTCTGTTTCTCATTCCTTTTTTTTCTTCAGCATACCTTGAGTTTTTAAAATTTTTTCTGAACTACCTGGCCAACTGACCTTATCATTGGCTGTCATTTCGTGGCTTAAAAAAAAAAAATTCTATATTTAAGAATGAAATTTCTCTTAATTATATATCTGTCTTATGTAATTGTGCATGATGTTTGTATACTATTTATGTTTTATTTTGCTTATCTAATTTTATTTTTTTTTCTTTGCATGTAATTATATCTTGTAAAGCTCTTTGAGCTACATTGTTTGTATGAAAATTGTTCTACAAAAATAAATGTTGTTGCTGTTGTAAATGTTGCTGGTATTTTGGATATCTTTGCTCCATTCTTCGTTTATGATTTGTGGTCTTTAGGCTTCAAATTTTGTTCAGTTTTCAGTGGCCTCTTGTGGGAAATGTTTTGTAAACTCCTTAACAGGCTACCTCCATCATTGTAATGCACCATGTCACAAACCAAAAGTCATATGAACATGAACATGAGAGTGAATCAAGTGTTCTTCAGTGGCCTTCCTTTTCACCAAATCTGAATCCAATAGAACGCCTTTGGGATGTGTTAGAACGGGAGATTTGCAGCATGAATATGTGTCTAAAAATATGCAGAAATTGCATGAAGCAATCATTTCAACATGGACTAGAATCTCAAAGGGATATTTCCAACATCTTGTGAAGTCTATGCCACCAGGGCCGGATTAAGAGCTTTGGGGGCCCGTAGCACATTTCAAATTTGGGGGCCCTTTTGGTCTGCATCATCTGAAGTTTAGATTCTGAACAGTTCAAACCGGACTAAATAATTATTTTACTGTCGATTATAATAAGAATCTTATAATATTTATGTGAATTTTATGTGTTGGGCCCCTAAAGTTTTGTTGTGTAAGAAATTTACAGTTTAAAAACGTAAAGATAATATTTTTAAAGACCAGTTTTTCAATGCTACACTTTTTCATTAAATATTGGGTCCACCATTTGGGGGCCCCCGAAATTGCGGGGCCCGTAGCATATGCTACATGTGCCAATTGGTTAATCCGGCACTGTATGCCACAAATAATTGAGGCTGTTTTGAGAGCAAAAGGAGGCTGTACTCAGTGTTAGTATAGAGTTCTTATTAATTTGCTCAGTGAGTGTATGAGAAACTCTGTTGCTTTCATTGGGCTAGGGGTTTAGACAATTCCCCTATCCGATTTTGGGATGTATAGACCTGAGTCTTTTGTGTGACCAAGCTCCTGGCCTAATTTTGAATTTCAGGCCCAGGCCAGCTTTGAGTTTTCAGCCATGTTTTGGAGTTTTATGTTTTTTATTTCAAATTTCACAGCAACACATTTTTGTAATTTAAACACTTCTTTAAGGTTATTTTGTGGGGGCAGTAATAGGGGTTGAAGTGACAGCCTTATGGTTTAGAGTGCAAATTCTTTGCCAGTTTTTGTTTTCTATAGTGCTGTTCACAGTATTTTACAAAACATGTTGTATTATAATACCATACATATAACTGAGCACTGTTTCCTCTCCATTTTTATCCAATCAATATTTAAAACAAAAGAGAATGTTGATTGGCACAAAGCTTTTTTTTAAAACAATGGAAGAATCACCTGATCTTTCTTGGGAACTTATTTTCAGAAAAGACTAAAGTAAAAAAATTAAGCAGTCCATTATTTAGATCTGAGTAAACATGGCCACCTGCTGACAAAACACCTGAAAACGGACCAATGCATGATGTTTTTATTGCAGGCAATGACTCTTCATTAGAATAGCAAAGGGTTAAAAAACTCCCGCCTATAGCTGTGTTTTAAGGAAATGTTCACTGAAAAGGAGCCATACAGACTCACTTCACTGCCGACTCAAGTGGTTGGATACCTAAGAACAACACTTTCCAAAAGCCAAATTAATTTCCTATACCGAACAATATTGTCTAGAGCCAATAATGGGAGCCCTCAGTTTGGTAAGAACACTTAATCTTTTCCATGGACTCGCGCTGATGGAGGCACAGCTCTTGTACCACCGAGGTCAAGTTGGTATGAAAGGCTCTCGGAAAGCCATTTTTGTCTTCTAATCAAATGTGGTGTATCATTTTCTTTATTGTCTCAGAATCTTTTATTTCTTTGTAAATGCTTACATTATAAAAGACTCGGCTTTGCTAGCAAAGAAGCAAACAAAAATTATTGTGAAAATCTTATTTACAGTAACTCACAATGGCAATTTTACTTTCTACGTTTTCATTTGATGCTATTACTGAGGCATGAGTAAAGATATTTTGAAATTATGTACTTTACGATGTTTATTTTTAATGTCAAAAAAACTATTGTGGACAGGCCAAAATTAGTTAATTATTTGAAAGGATATATTGTATATTTAAATCTGTGAGTATATTTACAATGCAGTACCCCATGTGACTTTAAGGTTTTAATAGGGGATCTAGAGAAGTTATCATTCAAGTTCATAATAAAGCTTTAACAACTACGTAAATTAATTTTTATTTACTTGATTTCAAAGTACTGGTGTCATTAAAGGGGAATGATAATTACCTCTCCTTAGAGTTTATTTACTTCAGATTACATATTACAACAAGACACATATTTTAGCATAGCATACTCTTGATTGAGCTGCTGGTGAACCCTTCATATTCTTTTGTAGAATTTTGCCAGACTTTGTGATTGCCTGTTACTGAATCTTTCCCCTTCTTGATTCGTACTTGGTCCCTTTATACATGGGCATCAGTGCTTTTCAGTTTATTCCTCTTTACATTGGTTCAGGACTTTGCTCAATGTATGTATGTCATTTCTAATTATAAATCCAGTACTAGACCTTTTATCAGTTGTCTGTTCTGTTGTACATTGTGGAGTGTTTTTTTGTGTTTTTGTTCTTTATTTCGCCATATACAATTTCTTGTATTAGGAATTTGTTAGTTTTCGCATACCCCTTGGGGTCAGAGTGCAGGGTCAGCCATTGTACAGCGCCCCTGGAGCAATTACACGTTAAGGGTCTTGCTCAAGGGCCCAGCAGAGTAGGATCTCTTTTGGCAGTGATGGGGATTCGAACCGGCAACCTTCTGGATACCAGCGCAGATCCTTAGCCTCAGAGCCACCACTCCGCCCATAAGTGCCTTATGGAGAACCTTAGATTGGATATGTCATTATCAGTGACAGACCACATGTTACATCCATCCATTTTCCAACCCGCTGAATCTGAACACAGGGTCATGGGGGTCTGCTGGAGCCAATCCCAGGGCACAAGGCAGGAACCAATCCAGGGCAGGGTCCCAACCCACTGCAGGACACACACAAACACACCCACACACCAAGCACACACTAGGGCCAATTTAGAATCGCCAATCCACCTAACCTGTATGTCTTTGGACTGTGGGAGGAAACTGGAGCGCCCGGAGGAAACCCACGCAGACACGGGGAGAACATGCAAACTCCACGCAGGGAGGACCCGGGAAGCGAACCCAGGTCCCCAGGTCTCCCAACTGCGTGGCAGCAGCGCTACCCACTGTGCCACCGTGCCACCCCCACATGTTACAACTGCATCATATTTAACCACTGTTATGGATGTTTATCTACACCCTGGTCCATTGTTGAAATACTCAGGGAGGAGCCTGGTGACTAGCTAGATGGTGCTGATGGAGTCTGTATGGAATGATGTTTAGTTTTCCATTTCTTCATTCCCATATGGTATTGGCTTTAATCTAGCATAATGTCAAATAGAATTTTTCACTCATATTCATACTCACTGAGAAAATTATTAGGAACACTATGCTAATACTGGGTAGTGCCTCCTTACTCTCAAAACAGCCTCAATTGTTCATGGCATGGATTCAACAAGATGCTGGAATTAGCATTCCTTTTAGATTCTGGTCCATTGACATTATTACATCAAATAATTTCTGCAGATTTGTCAATTGCACATTCATGCAAATCTCTTGTTCTACCACATTTACATTTATGTATTTGGCTGACATCTTTATTCATGGTGACTTACAACATTTATGATACAATTGGTTAACTTTCTTTTGGTTTTCCCATTGGAGCACAGGCAAGTCAAGTGAATTGCTCATGGCCACATAGTGTCAGTAGTGGGATTTGAACCCACAACCTAAGAATCCCAAAGCCTTAACCACTACTTAACTTACCCATATTGCCAAAGCCCAATTGGAAATCAAAATATATAGTTGAGAAAACTAAAATCTGTATTACAATAAGTCAAAAACGAGTAAAAAAGCAAAGTACTCTACATGTAAAGGATCTTTATCGAAACATCTCAGGACCCAGGCATGCACAGCGATGACCGTTTATACTGTCCCACTGTTGACGATGGGGCATTCCCAGGAGCCCACCGACTGGAAGTGATATCATTTGCCCTTAAGATGCTGGTTTCCAGATCTGTAGAAGGAAGGAGAGGAGAAGTGTTATAAACCTATTTAACCCAACACCAGCTCTTGCAGAGGGGTGAAATAACAAGTCATCAAGCCCGGAAAGTTTCTGCCAGGCATGCGTGTGTGACGCTTATCATCTTGGCCAAAAAAAGTTACAGAAGTTTGAAGGTGAAGCTCCAACGCTCTAAGAAACTCTACTTTAAATTAAAATGAACAACAGTTTTGGTATTCTCAGTAGATTAAATACTTCCAAATTCATCACATACTGTAGAATGTATCTTCAGTCAGCAACATAAAAATGTTTTTATTCTTCAGTTAAAATTAGAAAGAAAAAAAATGTCACAACATAACATTTTTCAAACTTGATTTTTCCAATTCAGGGTTGGAAGGGGCCGTTTCCTATCTCATTGGCCACTGAGAGTCCATTTCAAACATACGCTGCTCCCATTTGGCCACTGAGCTCAAACCCACAACAGAAAATGACAGAATTCAGACCAAGGACGCTGGATCCATGAGGCATCAGCATCAACCTCTGGGTAAACATCCTGCCAAGAATAGAATAAAAACTCTTGTTTAGCAAACTCTCCAATAATCAGTATTTTCAGGAACTCATTTTGAGATGCAGCACATTTGACGTTTTTTTCTGTTGCTTTTTAGGTAGATGTTTACAGACACATTCAAAATTTCAGTGTCCAGCTGCATAGTTGGCCAAACTGTTGTACTCCATGTGCTAGGTTGGACCAAGCAGAATTTTTAAGTGAAGAAGCCGAAGTGAAAAAATTGTCCAATATGTGCACGTTCATGAAATAATGTCTTTTTTTTTCTTCAGATTTGACTTAATGTGGGTCACATATGTTAAACTGTTATAGCAGATGGGTCACAGTAAGCACTGCAAAAATAACAGAAGTTTTCTTTTTTTCTTTTTTTTTTAGAAGTATGTTGTTTTTCAATGTAGGTCAGACAACTAGGACCTTGTAAATGAAGAATGTTCATTCACTTATACTAGTGGTACTGTGAGCAACGGATATACTGATCCAGAAAATAGCCAGTAGTCACCAAATTATATGATATAACTTTGGAATTACCAATCAGAAACCTTAAATGGGCAGGGGTCAAAATGACTGAAGAGACTTTCATGTACAAGACAACTAAGAGCTCAAAATCAAGAATGAGCAAAGCTCTAATGTGGAGTTCTTTACTTGAATGAAATATTCCTACGAGGAAATATGCTGTACACAGTCTTTCCATTTTTGTTGATAAAGATCAGATGAATGCAAATGGTGGCCAATTTTCTTACTAAACCTAGTAAATGTAAAAAAAAAAATATCAAAACAAACACAGTCAATTCAGAAGGTATCCAGATCCCTTCACTTTCTGTGCACTGTATTGTGTTGTAGATTTAATTTTAAATGCGTAAATTTGGCATTTTTGCCCATCAATCTTCACTCAATAACCCATAATGACAAAGTCAGTCAGTCAGTCACTCAGAACCCATCCCGCTATATCCTAACACAGGGTCACGGGGGTCTGCTGGAGCCAATACCAGCCAGCACAGGGCACAAGGCAGGAACAAATCCCCGGGCAGGGCGCCATCCCACCAAAGGGCACACACATACACACACCCACACACCAAACACACACTAGGGACAATTTAGGATCGCCAGTAAGCCTAACCTGCAAGTCTTTGGACTGTGGGAGGAAACCAGAGCACCCAGAGGAAACCCACGCAGACACACGGAAAACATGCAAACTCCACGCAGGGAGGACCTGGGAATCAAACTAATGACAAAGTGAAAACACTCTTTCAGAAAGATCTGCAAATTTATTTAAAAATCAAAAACTGACATCTCTTATTCATATACAAGTAAGTATTCAAATTTCCAAATTGTGCTGTGGTGAATCCAGTTTGCTTCAGTTATCCTTGAGATGTGTGTAGAACTTGATTTAAGTCCCGACTGAACTGATCATTGTTTAGAAAGACACACACCTGTTTATATGAAGTCCCACAATTCACACTGCATGTCAGGACAGAAACCATCCATCCATCCATCCATTTTCCAACCCGCTGAATCCAAACACAGGGTCACGGGGGTCTGCTGGAGCCAATCCCAGCCAACACAGGGCACAAGGCAGGGACCAATCCCGGGCAGGGTGCCAACCCACCGCAGGACACACACAAACACACCCACACACCAAGCACCCAAGCTGTGAAAATGAGCCTTGGTCACAGTAGCTTAAGAGTTGCTCTAGTGAGATGAGAGAACCTATACAAAGGAAGCCCATCCCAGCAGCACTCTATTAATCTTGTGCTTATGGGAGAGTGGCTACACAGAGATCACTCTTGAGGAACTGGACTTTACCAACCAGCATTTGAAGGATTGAAGGAGCACATGAGGAAATAAATTCTCTGGTCTAATGAGACCACAATTTACCTGTTTGGGCAGAACTCCAAGCACCATGTCTGGTGAAGACCAGGCACTGCTCATCCCCTGTCTTATACCACCCGTACAGTGAAGCATGGTGGTGGCAGCATCATTCTGTGGGGTGCTTGTCAACAACAGTGACAGGGAGATTGGTCACAACTGATGACGGGATGAATGCAGCCAAATACAGAGAGGTCCTTAAAGAAAATCTGCTCCAGAGTGTACACGTCCTTAGACTAGGGTGATGGTCCCCCCTTTATCACAACAATGAGGCATACACCCAAGACAATGCTGGATTGAGTTAAGGATAAGTCTCTGACTATGTTTGAATGTCCCAGCATAAGCCTAGATTTAAACCTCATAGAACTTCAAGAATGGGATAAACTGCCCAAATCCAAGTGTCCAAAGCTTGCAGAGACTCAAAGCTGTAATTGCTGCTGAAGGGGTTCTACAAAGTACTGTATTAAGGGTCTGAATACTTACATGAATAAGAGAATTCAGTGCTTGAATTTTAATAAATGTGTAAATCTTTCTGAAATCTTGCTTTCACTTTGTCATTATGGGTTATTAAGTGGAGACTGATGGGCAAAAACAGCAAATCTATCCTTTAAAAAAAAAAAAATTAAACACAATAAAGTTTGCGGAAACTGAAGGGGTCTAAATGCTTTCTGTAAAGTTAAATAACTGTAGATCCCGACAGATACACCTTCCTTCAACAAAATATGATACAGATTTCAAATCATCAGAAACACTACCGGGAGATGCAGTCGTTAACACTGCTGCTTCACAGCTCTGGGAGGCTCTACTTGAATCCTTCTCTGCTTTCACACTCTCCACAAAGGTTTTCTCCCACATCCCAAAGATATGCTGGTCTGGTCGACTAGTGACTGTACATTAGCTCAGTGTAGTTAATGAGAAACTCCTGTGGAGACAGGATAGGGTTCAGCTGCCCTCAGTCCTCTACTAGAAGAGGAGGACTTGTAAAATGAATGAAAAGATGAGTTATTGGGTGGGTAGAGAAAAAAAAGCACATCTACTATAAAGTAAAGATTTGCAGACTCGATCCTAGAGGAAGCATTACGGCTTCTGACTTTAATTGGGATCAATTTGTTAATCATGGGCAGATGACTTCCTGTAATTGGACTCTTATCTTAATTGAACATGTTAATGATTCAACATTAAATGTGTCAATCTACAAATGTCGAATCAAAGTGTGTTTAATTCCTTAGGAATGGAGCAACAATTTGTTTATTTTGCTAACAGGAAACATTCTCTTTATTGAGGTTATGACTTGCTATTTTCTTTCTGAACATCTGTAATGAATGCAGTTACTTGTGGCTCACCATGTACAAATGAAAATATAAGTTTAGGGCAAACTGTCATTTGTACTGGTGTCTGATAAGGAATGCTTGTCATTTATTATTAATAGATGTTTTTAAGAATTAATGAGTTATGCTTAACTTACATCCCTCCAAATCTCTGTGACATCCAGCTGTGCTCAAGTAAAGGGGCTTCAGATACCTCAAGGCATGTTCCCCCCTTTTTCATGGGTGAGAACCTGAGGTTTGCCAAACTTTGACCCAAACCCCCACAGGAGGGTCAAGGTATCACCTGCAGCAAGAACCACCCTATGAGGTCTCTGGGAAAAACAACTTTGTCTTCCTGTCACATGATCCAGGATGATAGAATAAAAGGGCAAACCTAAAGAGGATGAGTCAGTTCTTGTCTGGCTGTAGACTAGGAAGGATGTCTGCTCTCTGATATGCCAGGATTGGGACTAAGCCCAATATTGGAATCAAAGGAGAAGAAAGAAAGCCATAAAGGAATACTCTACCCAAAAATGATATTTTTATTTGATACTTACCCCATGCAGTTTGTAGTGGTGGCTCTATGTTTTCATGGGGAAAAGATATACCAAAGATTCAAATTGGATGGGACCAAGTAGTGTTTAACACTGGACAATGGCAAATGATGTGAGAAACATCCTTTGAAAAAAGAAAAAAAGTTCTCACTTACCTTTAGTTGCATAATCCACATATCTGTTATCCATTTGTATTCTCAGAACATGCAAAATATCTGCATTTTTTGCTAAAATACTACCAATACATCCTTTTGGAAAACACAGTGTAAATGATGAAAAGGAAAGGTGCATTCCATCAATACTGTGCATTTGAATTGAAGACAGGATTCTTGACAAATGAATGAGGGGGAGAGGTAGGTGTTCAATTTGAACATTTTTTTTATCCCGTGATGGCAGTAATTACCGTAGATTTTACTGGATTCTGACCTTTCTTGTTTTGTTTACTTTTCTTGAGTTTGTTTTAACAAACTTTCTTAGTCTGAAATATTTACTTGACTCCCTGTTATTAACTCCGGCATGATTTTTTTTTCATTTCTTTTTCTTTTTTTTTTTTATTTTATGCTGACATCAGATTCTGCAGCATGCTGGAAAGGGTATAATACATTTTACCCTGGATTTGTCCAATGGGTCTGGTATTGGACAGGCCAAGATGTGCATTGACACTATGATGAGGACCACAAGAGCCTGTGGTATGACCAGATAGATAGACTTAGTGATTAAGAGTGGATGGCAATTCCCCTTTACTGCTTTAAGGAGATCTCTAGTCAACAACAGAATTAATGAAGGACTGCATTATCCTAACAGATTTCCAAGTTGTTTTTCACAGAGTGAATTAAATTCTGTCTAATCCATCCATCCATTTTCCAACCCGCTGAATCCGAACACAGGGTCACGGGGGTCTGCCGGAGCCAATCCCAGCCAAAACAGGGCACAAGGCAGGAAACAATCCTGGGCAGGGTGCCAACCCACCGCAGCTGTCTAATCTGAATTTTTTAATTTTCTCTAATTTTTAAGACATCATTTGTCCATTGTAATATACCATACAAAGATGTGTTAATGAAGCAGTGACTGCTGACAGTGAGTTCAATAACTCAATGAAAAAATTGTTGTCCATAGGAAGAGCCAGAAGGTATAGCTGATAGTGGTGGCTGCCTGAAGTGGTAACTCACAGAAAGTGTAAAGCTGGAATTCTATGAGGAGGCAACAAAAAGATATGATCAAAGTGGAACATATGATATTATTTATCTTGACTTTCAGAAAGCATTTGATGAGGTGCCACATGAAAGGTTGGGCATCAAACTAAAAGAGTTCAGGGTGATGTTTTCAGATGGGTGCAGAATTGGCTCAGACACAGGAAGCAGAGGGTGATGGTGCGAGGAACCTCATCAGAACTGGCCGATGTTAAGAGTGGTGTTTCACAGGGGTCAGTGCTAGGGCCGCTGCTATTTTTAATATATATAAATGATTTAGATAGGAATATAAGTAACAAGCTGGTTAAGTTTGCAGATGATACCAAGATAGGTGGATTAGCAGATAATTTGGAATCCATTATATCATTACAGAAAGACTTGGATAGCATACAGGCTTGGGCAGATTTGTGGCAGATGAAATTTAATGTCAGTAAATGTAAAGTATTACACATAGGAAGTAAAAATGTTAGGTTTGACTACACAATGGGCGGTCAGAAAATCGAGAGTACACCTTATGAGAAGGATTTAGGATTTGTAGTGGATTCTAAGCTATCGACTTCCCATCAGTGTTCAGAAGCCATTAAGATGGCAAACAGAATGTCAGGTTATATAGCACGATGTGTGGAGTACAAGTCCAAGGAGGTTATGCTCAGGCTTTATAATGCACTGGTGAGGCCTCATCTGGAGTAATGTGAGCAGTTTTGGTCTCCAGGCTACAAAAAGGGCATAGCAGCACTAGAAAAGGTTAACAAATGAGTTCATCAAGAACACGGGGACACAGTTGGAAACTTGTTAAGGGTAAATTTTGCACAGACATTAGGAAGTTTTTCTTTACACAAAGAATGATAGACACTTGGAATAAGCTACCAAGTAGTGTGGTAGACAGTAAAACTTTAGAGTCATTCAAAACTCAGCTTGATGTTTTTTTGGAAGAAATAAGTTTATAGGACTGGCAAGCTTTGTTGGGCTGAATGGCCTGTTCTTGTCTAGATTGTTCTAATGTACTAAAAAAAGGAAAACTCTAATTATTTGTTTTACAGAAATATTAAAGACTGCAATGAATTCAACTATAAAAATGCCTGAATTAGGGTATGCACATAATAAACAGGATAGTTCAATCAAATATTTTAAATATTAGACAGTGTTTAAAGTTTAGAGTCTAATATTCTCAATTGTAATAGGAATTTGTCATTTTTGCCCTCTGATGGAGGTCCATAGAGGTCTAGATCTTTAGTAAAGGAACACAAATCAAGATAACATCATATTCATAATCACTGACCTTGAAATAGTGTAAAACAATACCCCACATACTTATGTTTAAAATTTGTCATTGTTAACTTTCTCAGAGTGACTCTTAGAGAGCTATGACCAACACAGAAAAATCAAATATCAAAAATATCATATTCATGATCAGCAGTGTTGACATAGAATTAAATAACTCTGCATGCCTATACTATTACAAAGTCCCTCTGATCATTTTTGCTGAAGACACTTTTTGGTTTAGTCTTAATCATGAGAGTGTAATTTCCTGCACAGAATGTGGTCCAAAATGGCCCTAAAATGAGGGTTAAAAATAAGGGTAACCCCAAATATCTTGATGTCTTACATAGCTAGACATCAGTATGAGTCGAATGGCATATCATATGGGGGGATTTTCCAGTACTAATGAGTCAGGAGTAGCCGGACTAAAAATAAGAATTCATTTCAAAACATTTATAAGTAATTGTTATGAACACAATAACAAAATGTTGGATAAGAAAACCACAAGCCACATTGGTAAATCCAGCTTTGACACAACACTGCTTGACAGGTTTCTTAGCCATATCTTGTGAAGTAAATATTCTGGTGCAATGTGATGCAACTCTCACTAGGAAACATTGCTGGAGCAAGTAGCTTGGTTCTCAGAAGCAAACTAGTAAGTGTCATCCAGCTTCTATTAAAAATCTGATATAAAGAATGGAATGGACGATTCTCAGAGTTGTTGCCTCTCTTTTGACTGGCAAAAGCTGCAAGGCAGATGCTTTGTGCAGTTTGAATTAAGTTCCTTCAATCAATGCATATTTCATGAGAATCATTTCTTTTGGTTGTTTTCCATCCAAGGGTGGCTGCTGATATAATAAGATATTTTATAAAATGAATGAATGATTGAATAACTGTGATGGAATGGTGCCTTGTCCGGGTGTTATTACTAACTTGTGCTTGTTGATAGACTCAAGCTGTCTCATGACCCTGCCCTAGATTAGCAGGTGTGGACCACCGGGGCACGTACAGCCACCCTAACCTGATACAGACAGGCAGGACACAAGTTTCTCCACACAGCACACCTTTATTTACAGGTGGGATAGAACTTCCTCCACTCCCCACAAGAGCACAATGTTCATAACACTAAAGCACTGTCTTTCTCAGTTCCGGTCCTTTTCACCACCACTCCTTCTCACAGGCTTTATCCTTCTTCCTCCCGACTCTGGCCCTTTAGTAGTGGCGATTAGCCCCTTTTATAGGGCTCCAGGATGGACTTCAGGTGCCCAATGACCTTCTTCCTGTAACACTTCCTGGTGTGGCGGAAGTGCTGACAAACAGGGCCCTGTAAATGTCCAGTCGCCCCCTGGCGGAGGCCACTGGCCCCATCAGGGCAGAGCTTCCATTCTCCAAACCAGTGGCCCTGCTGTAAGCCAAGGTGGCTGCCCTCTATCAGTCCAGGGGAGAAACTGTCCTGAAAATACTCTCTTGCCCGATCCTTCCATTGTCGGAGGATCCTAGCTGGGTGAGGGCCGGCTGTCTGCCACACAGGTTAAGATGGAAGGATGAATTAATGTTTTATTATTAGGGATTCCTCTATAAAATTATGCCCAAAGTTGTCATTCTGTTGTCTAGATTCTGTCCTCAGGTTGATATGGTTGCGTGCCTTTTTTTTATCATCACAGCATCACCATATAAGTGATAGAGACATTTACAAATATTACAAACGGTTTTGTTCAAAGAACAAAAAATGTCAAGTGGAATTGAATGAGTGGAGAGAATGAGTCTCTTCTACAGTCTGATGTAGAAATATTCTCCAATTGTTCACATGAGTTGCCCTTTCTTTAGCTCCAGCTCTGGTTGAAAGAAATGATGCCAGCTTGATGGGTGTTGTTACTTTGGCATGGTGTGAGTGGCTGCGGTTGTGTGTCAGTGGTAGATATTTTCAAAAGCAAGAGCAGAAAAGCCTTTCAAAACAGTGGCTGCACACACAAGTGCATAGCACTCCAGGTTTTGTCTTCATCTAAGCTTTTGCAGATAAAGATTTCAAACATCTCTCGTTTAATCATGCCTAATTTTACATTAACATGCCAATCATTGATGTTCACTGCATGACAAGAAGGGTGAATGTGATGCCAGATTTTCCCCGAGAGATCCACAATGTGAGATGAAACTGTTTTGATAAGGCAGCTTTTACAGACACACGTCTAAACTCAGTCTGTGTTGGGTCAACTGCGTACAGACTTCCTGTCATTTCTGAGTACTCAGAATAAGCAAAACTTTTAAAAGAGAGTGTAATGATAGTTGATGTTGATCTGTGAAACTCGAGAGCTGCTGTAACTGTAATATCTGAATTTGTTAATATGCAGCAAGTGGTAGAAGGAATCAGGTGTTTGCAGAAGTTGTTCTACATGGTGTGGCTACAATGGTTCAAGAAAAGAGTTACTCTTTTCGAAACAATGTGTCACTTTGTTATTTGAACCCATGACAAAAACAATAGAGAGCATAGCTGCTATGTTCCTGAATGCCGTCCTCAGGTTTGTCTTTTGCATGACTCTGTGAGCTGTGCCAGTGGCTTGCTCCTGAAGATTCTCGATCTTTCTGTGGATGAAAGAGCTATTATTGAATTCTGTTGAAACTTCTCAGCCTAAACGTTGTGAGCTGCTGCTGCTGTGTGTGACAACGTTGAATATTTCCCTGCTGTTTACCTTAAACTGTGCCAGTACAGTTAGTGATTCCAAACAAGGAAGACTTTCAAGGTGACAAATGTTAATTTCCATAGGATTGTCTCCTGTCATATGACTTGATATGTATCTCTTTGGGCCTGAATTAATACTTTGTCTTTTTTATTTTGGCTTGATGCAGTTGTTTACCAGTGTAGTCACTTTAAGTGTATTACTGAGTCTGAATTTAAGTTACTTTCTGAAACACATGAGTCCGGTAGAGTAGCATGGGGTCTTGGAGCCTGCTCTGGGATGTTAAATTGTAAATAAGGAGGTCTCTTGCACAGCTTATGGAATATTTCTGGTCCATCAATTACTGTACCTACCAGATCTCCATTTCTTCATACAGTCCATATAACCAAGTTATTCCAATCTCCTCATTTTTTCACACAAATTCAAGAAGGATGCCCAGCAGTACTTTAAAATACAAATATCTGGATAAAACCATGCTTCTTAGACTCAACACAATTATCTTTACTAGAATTTAGCATCAACTGTCTAATAAAAATATTTGAGCAAACTTCTTACCCTGTTCATATTTGTGGAGAGCTGCTTCCTATCCGAGCATCTTTACATGCAAGCATGAGACACCAGTTCATCACAGGGCAAGTTCAACTTTCAGAGCTGCCATTTAAACTAACACTTGATGTGCTGACCTGTCTTAAGGTGGGCATTTGTATTTCAGTGGGAGGGCAGAAGCCAAGCTGGAGTTTAACCAAAGAACAACACAAAAATACAACAAGACAATAAGCTTTCTGAACACCACAGGGGTTGCTGCAGTCATAAAGTGTAAATTAATCAAAGATATTAATTGAATGCTGTGCCCTAAAATAACTGATCACTCAACACCAAAAGAGATCATCAGCAAGGTAGTGTGAGCAGGGGCAGGATGCACAAACATACAGCAATGCAGTGAGAGATGAAATAATAACTCACCATGTGTGGGCTCCCTCAGTATTTGTTCAGTATAACTTCTTTAGGAGTACCTGTGCTCACATCATCCACAGTGAACAAACCTGGCTCTCGCTCTGACTGAACTTAACACCACTTTTGTGGCTAATACTAGCATAATCCCTACTCCTACCACTTCTTAGCTGCATTCGGCCAGAGTGAGAGGCAGAGTTCTTTCCAATCTTGCTTCTAATAATTGCAGGAGTGATTTTATGCACTTTCTAATATTGTCACACACATGTAATTAGGGGGTAGCCAACACAAAAAGATGCGGGATGGGAGTATGGAACAATGTATTAATGCCTTTCTCTCTTCCTTATGAGAAAATCTGAAGGTCCCACATCTGACTTGACGTGAGTTCATTTTTACGAAGATGATCAATCAGACATCAAGAAATAACTCCACTTCCGCCTTCTGTTCATCTCAACTTACTGTCCTTTCACGATGATTTAATTTTCGGTCCCTTGCCGATGTCCTCCCCTCCAGACCCAATGATGACGTCACCTCCCACCCACTCTGCTTACATCATCCTCATTTCCTTTGTCTCTGTAAACCTTCCGGTTCCGACTCCATAAAAGCTCCCTCTGTCAACTATTTAATGTCATGTGCAATCTTTATGCAATTAACCAATGGTTCAGTGCTATATTGCCTGAGCAACCTACATTATACAGGGATGGATCCCCAACCCTTAATCTGCTCTCTTGTGCTTTTGTTCCCTCCACAATATCCATACTGTCGTCTTTGAAAAATGATTCTTTCTATTGTGTAATTATCACTGTAAGCACAAGCTCCCACTTAATGTAAGCAAGCATTAAAAAACAAATCTGGGTATGAAACATAATCATGGTTGCTAGAAGGTAAGCTTCTGATGCTCCCTGAGATCCACCCAGAATGACAAGTTTGCTTATGTGTTCCGGATGTGGAAAGAAAACCACAGAACCCGGAGAAAAACCTTGCTGGATATAAAGAGAACATTCAAATTCCACACCAACAATAATCAGGCTGAGAGTCAAACTAAGGATTTTGGAGCAGTTAGACAGCTGCAGTGCTCCACCCAGTACTTTACCTAAAATTATATTGTGCCACTAAAATGTTTACTTCCTAGTCATTATGGTCACATAGTTTGAAATACAGTGTTTTTAGCAGTCTGTAATTGTTTATCATTGGTATATGGAGCACCATATGATGCTCCCATATGAGATGATATTGTATTTACCGAATATAAATCAGACTTTTCCAAAACTAAAAATATGTACTTCTTTATTTTCAGCGTTGTGCATGTTGAAAACGTGTGAGCACCACCAGAATGCTTATGATTATTCTTGTTTTGCCAGTATTTTTATTTTATTCCACTCCTAATTTTGCTATACAATCATTTTACTCTACTAGCATTCATTTTATTTTATTTTATTTCAGACTGCTTTGCATTTTTCACACAACACCTTACAAAGCATTTTACAGATATTGTGTTCACGGGTTATAGGACCTATTCCAGAAGCAAGAGCCAACTGTGGATGAGACCTCCGTAAATTGTTGGGCACACTCACGCACACACCTTCCTAATTTAGAGTCACTTATGGTGAGCCAATTCCAAGCTGTCAGTTTGATTAACGTGCATGCAATTAGGGTGTGGGACTTAACAGGAGTAGCCACAGTACCTTAAAAGGAGTAAAACAGGTACATTTTGATAAACCATAACATAAAAATCACTGGCAGGCCAATGCTAGAATTATAGGTAGAGACACACGTTTTGACCCATCTGTTTTTCATATTGTTACAGGTGGCAGGGTGGACATGCATGCTTTCTCATTTAGGATATGAGGTTAGGGTCATTCTCCCCATCACAATGTAGCAGTAAAGATGTTGAGATTCGTATTGTGTTTAAGCAGTGATTAGTTTATTTTATTTAGAGACGCCAGGGTATGTGCCCAGCCTTGACCTGGCTCGCACACACTCACATACAGAGACATGAAAAGAGTGTGTCAAAATGAGCAAATGATAAAAAAGATACTAAACAAGTAAAGAAAGGAAAAAGTAATTATTGAACAACAAAATATGCAAAAGCCCACCCAAATTTCCCTGACGGCAATAAAAATTAATTAACACAGAACAAAAAATGCTAAGTGCAAAAAGTTGAACGATTAACACCATAATACCAAGTCCAAACACAGTCCAGATCCAGATGCAGGTGATAAATGAATGGAAGTATCAAGCGTACAGCTTTCAGCATAATATGTAAAGTTTTGTCCTACCGTGATAGGATGATGTTGAAGAATTGCATGCATTGGGAGAGCTCCACAGACACCTGTGATCAGATCACATCAACATCAAGCACAGAACATGAACACAAATCCAGAAACTGAAATCCTCGGGAAACTGTGGCAATCCTTTATTGGGTTAAACTGTTGAGACAAATGATTGAACTTTTATGCCTACTTCCTTTTCCACTCCTTAAAAATCTGCACCATGCCTTATTTTCTCCAGTGGAAAAACCCACAGCTGACCAATGACAAAGTACTACCTGGGGTGCTGGGATCTGTATTTAATTTAAGTAGCATTGCTACAACATGGTTGCGATAAGACGTTGTTGCCATAAACAAGATGACTGCAGCTGTTGTGATATCTGTGTGGAGACACCATAAGAAATTCAAGTGCAGTTAGAAGATGACATGTTGATAAAAAGCCAAGCCTAACGCTATAATCAGGAGTCTGTCCTATCTTTCTTACCAACTGAAAATTAGAACCAAAAACTTTAGTCAAAAGAATCAGAACCAGGGGATAATACACACAACAACCACAAAAATGTATGTGTATGTATAACCTCAAATGATCCAGAAATCGAATGGCCTGACTGTTGTGATTATTTCCAGTATTTTTTAGGTTGAATCCAATTCTGGTGTTAGTTTTCCAATTCACTTTCATTGTAACATTGTTAAAGTTTATTCACAACTTTTTCTGACTCCATGTTATTTTTTGATGGTTGCCATCATTTTGTGATGACTGTTGTTACAATGTCACTATGGCAATCTGGTTGGAAGTCAAGGCACTTGATATCAGCAGGGTGACAGTATAAAGGTCGTGCCGTTCACTTCCATTTTATCTGAGTCTGATGGATAATCCCTGTGACACTTAGCATTCAGTTAAAACACTGTTGTGAAATAATGTAGAAAAATAATGATTCTGGGGTTTTTTTGCTTTAACAAAAGATATGCTTGATTTCCTGGTTTAAGGACATAGCATGCTTTATGACTTGTATTTCATCTTCTGGTCTTTGATTAAAATTATTTCTGATGATTTAAGCAGAACACTGACCTTTGTATGTTCACATCTGCAATGTCACATGCCACAAACATCTAGAGTTGGTTAATAAAACAAACCATAAACAAAATGGCTGCACTAAATATGAAAATAGAATAGCATTAGATAGATGCAAAAAATATATGTTCCAGATAGAAGTTAAGAAAAATTACATATTTTATTGGCTAATTACAAAGATTACAATATACAAGCTTTCAAGGTGTAGCCCAGGCCCCTTCTTCAAGCAAGATGTCATTATTATATTGGCCTCGAAAGCCTTCCATATTGTAATCTTTCTAGTTAGCCAATAAAAGGTGTCCTTTTGCTTAACTTTTCACTACATCCTTAATGACTAACACGGTACAACACCAGTTCCAGAGATAAATACTAAACAAACTAGGAACAATAGAAGGGAAAGAAGAAATGTTCTACAAAATCAAAATTGAAATACCCCAAAACAGATTACAACAAGCAGGGTTTTTTTTTTTGTAAAAAGCAAATTATAACAGAAAAATAAAAAAAATGACGCCTGTCTGTGAATGATTTCCAAAAACAGAACTGCAGTGATATGATATCACAAACATACAGTAAAAATAAACTATTAAAACCATTAACATACTACAACAACATTTATTTATATAGCACATTTTCATATAAATAATGTAGCTCAAAGTGCTTTACATGATGAAGAAAGAGAAAAAAAAGACAAAATAAGAATTAACATAAGAGAACACTAATTAACATAGAATAAAAGTAAGGTCCGATGGCCAGGGAAGACAGAAAAAACAAAAAATACTCCAGACAGCTGGAGAAAAAATAAAATCTGCAGGGGTTCCAGGCCATGAGACCGCCCAGCCCCCTCTAGGCATTCTATGTCAGTATGCTGTGCTTTCTCTGTCATCACTTGCTCTGTTAGTCTCACCTTGCTCTGCTCCACATTGGAACGAAGCCGCTATCTTTCCTTTAAATTTCCTCCCAAGGAATGCAATAATTAATACTTTTAAAATTCAAATATTCAGGTAAAATAATTTGTTTTGCAATTTGTCCCTTTTCCCCAAGCAGGACACTGGACAAATCTTCTCCGTGCAAACCTCACCTCAACGTCATCTTCACATTCTGCCACCTCCATCAGTACCAGAAGAACGCTTCTGTGAAGACCTTAACTTCACATTCTTTCATCTCTTCTGGTACGCGCAGAACCCTTCTATGAAGACCACAGCAATTTCTGTGCAGCTAGGGCACCTTTGTCACTTCACCACTCCTCGACAAAAACCTCCGCAGTTGGTTCCCACAACTCTGTTGCCTCAACACCCCAGATCTGTTCCATCTCAAGCTCCTCCTTCTGTCCAACGACTCTTCACCATTCACCTCTGCTCACTATAGTTATTCAGCAGATTCAAATTGCGCCATGTTACTGAACTCGCCACAAGCCATTAAACCTACTCCCTGAACAAATGTTCAGCCGAGCTAGTGCCACTCATCCTACTTTTCCTTGAAAAGATTCCGCACCCTATGAAGAGTCACGTTACTCCTTCATTTGTTCTTCTCTTCATATATATTTTTTCTTCTTCTACTTTTCTCTACTTTTTTCTGTCTTCTAGCAATTCCTTGCTGACGTTTTAACCTGTGGCAACACCAGCTGATGGTTATTAATTGCTGTACCTTTCCTCCCGTAATTAACTACACTCAAGCAGCAATCTCACGCACTCATGTACAAGCTGTTTCTCAGTAGATAAACCACCAGGAAGTGCTCTTAAAACCTTTAAGAGCTCTAAAATTATTAATAAATCAATCCATTAAAACACTCCATTATTTGACATACCACAAAAACACAGCATTCTTAAATGACTTTAATTCAGTTCAGGGTAAATGGAGGTGAAGAGCCTTAGCAGCATTGAGTATATGACAACTCATCACAGTCCATCAAACGAATTCACCAATTAACCTAACCTACATGGTTATAGGGAAAATGGAAAGAAAACTGAGGTACCTGTAGAATATCCCACAATGATATTGGAAGAAGGGTGAGTGTGGGATCTCTGAGTCAGGACATTAAACCTGTGAGGCTGCTGTGTTTACTGCTATGCCATTATGTTGGCTCCATCTACAATACCGTGAAATTTGCAATACAAATCCAAACCTAAAGCAATTTCTTCATTATTAAACAATTTCAAATAAAGTATAAGTATGCCATTTTTAAAAATATTGATATCATTCCATTCAATTTTTGAATGAGTGAGTGTGAGTGTTTGCCCAAAGGAGGAATGGTACCTCATCCGGGGTCGGTTCTTGCATTGAACCTTAAATTCAGTCAAATAGCTTCCATAATGGATGGAAGGATATTTGTTATTAACTATTAACCTGCACGCCATAATTCCAGAATATTTGCTATTCAGGCAGTAGAAAGGATAATAAGAACAAAATCCTCATCTTTTTTTTTTTTCTTTTTCACTCGCTACACAAATTTAAAACAAAGAGGCAGCACATTGGTACATTTGACTGAGAAATGGATATGCTGGTGTCCCTTCAATAATCCCACAAAAGGAGGTAATGAACAAAAAATAGGACCCAGGCTGGCAGATCCAACCTCACAAAGCATTTGAACTTGATAGCCTCGCTACAGAACTTTTCACAAGCAGCCTCGAATTGTACCATGGATGCATGTTTGCAAAATTCCCGGCGTGGCCCAACAAAAGAACATGCACCTGTTTACACTTCTAATTTTCAAATTCTTTCACAAGCTAGCCTTTTTGGAGAACTTGTATTTTAGAGCACTGACTGCCTTTAATTCTATTAAAAAAATAGAATGAAGAAGATGGGGGACAAAAAAAAAGGAAGAGAAAAAAAGCAAGCTCGCCTAAAACGGTGAATCATTCTGAAAACATTCTACAATAACAAGCACTTAATGAGGGTCACCCTTATCGTTATGGGAGAGGAGAGAGAAAAGGGACATGTTTTTCTTTTTTTTGTTGTAAAACTAACTAAGACGTGCAATAGAGGAGGAAAGGGGCATACACCGGGCCTTTGTGTGCAAATTTCCCACCAGATCTCAGCAACTCCTTACCAGTTAATTAAGGGGGTTTTGGAGCAAAGAGCGGGGCTTAACAAGCTATCCCACATGAATGGAGGATTTGTCCCTGGCTGAGAGGCGAGGGTCCAAACAATGTCAACAGCAATTAGTGACTACTGCAGCAGTTTGGGCAGCACAGGCGAACAAGAGGGATGCTGGGTAGGCTATGCTGTTCACAGCACACTGAAAGTTGAGGTGCAACTGATTGACGGAAGGAGCAGACCTTTTGTTTGAGAGAGGTGACCGCCAAGCTAACACTAACTGTGCTGCATTACCCACCAGAATTCTAATATTTGCCCAGTCGCTTCCTCCTAAACATGTATTATTCCATCTTTTTCTTTTTTTTGTATATTTCTTACATATTTTGTATTCACTGGGTTTGTCTTAGCTGCAACAGACTAAAGGTCAGTCAAAAAGTGGTCACAATGCTGACTTCCACAGGAAGCCACAAAAACAACCTGTAACAAAGACCACCCACACAATCACACAATTCCATTCATTCAGGCTCCCCCTAAATAAATGTGCTTTTGGACGAACAACCCAGGGGGCAGAAAACGCACTCAGGCCACCCTTAATACAAAAGGTGCCCCCCCCACCACCACCACTGCACACATTCACACTTTCTAAAAGGCTCGATTAAAACAACATGGACAGCTTTGAAGCTAGGTCGATTGTTTGTGACCTGCAGCTTTCACATTGATGCCAGAGTGCCTCTCGCCACACTAAAACTGCTGGAAGAGCTGAAAGCTCCTTCTGGTTTGATTTGCTTTAAGATATGATATTCATGCTTGATACAAATCATTTGCAGCATTTACTGTTTTGTTTAGAAAATGTATTACGGCAAGGTAAAACTACCCTGAATCAAACCTGTTGAAGGGTCATGAAGTCTGGAGCCTATCCTGGCAGCACTGTGCACATGGTGGGCTTCAATCCTGAATGCTTCTCGTCATATCAAAACTCAAGACACCATGCAATGAAACACATAAACACAATTTAATAAAACAATAAGATATGACAAATAAACCTATACAGTGTATGGTACATGAGTTGCTATAGATGAAGTTCATAATGTTCCTCATAGTAATGAAAGTAATTAGTAGCGTTCAAACATAAAGTGAAAAGTGGAAATATAAACAAAATAATTTCTTCACAAAATATGCAAATTATAAGTTGACTAGGTAGTCGTGCCCGTCAATGACGGGCTGCAGGCGACTTTTATCAGTGTTGCAGGGTAAAAGTCATTAAGTGCAAAATTATTTGTACCATGATTAAATTTAGTAATAAAATGTTTTTTGTTATTTGTGCCACACGACGAATCGGGATTCGAGGCGGACAGTAGGTGGTGTTAGGTCCTAACTTTGTTCCGGCATCCGCGTTCTTGTTCTCTTCTCTCAACAATTTCAACTTAAGTTGCGTTTGACCGACTTTCTTGTTGTCGTTGCCGTTCATGTTCACGTGTTTCAGCAACTTCAATTTCAGTGGCAGTAGAACGTTTTTGTTGTAATCGCAGACGCTCAATTTCGTGAACCAATTGTGTTTGTTCTTCCGTGCGGTTGCTTCTGTAAGCTGCAACTGGTTGGCGTTCATTTTGTCTCTGCTGCGAGATTTGAACACTCTTTGCTGCCTGTCGTACTGCACGTCGCTGTTTATTCCACAGTTTTTGTTCTTCAGTAAAAATTCTTTTTGGTTTCATCGTTTTTGGCAATTCTTGAGGTGTAGTTTGAGAACTTGAAATATGCAAAATGTTATTTCTTTTTGCATTTTCGTCTTCTTCAGTCGAATGACTTCCTTCAGCTTTTCTTTTAATCCAATTGGTCACTCGCTTCCCAGTGCTTCGTTCAGCCAATCAAAACACTGATGTAAACGTACCAACCAACCAACCAACAGACAGACATGCTGAAATATATATATAGATAAGTTGATAACTACACTGGTTAGTCCTGCTGCCTCACAGCCATGGAGTAATGGGTTCAAATCCTGGTCTGGTTGCTTTAGACATGAACTTCACAGATTCTGCCTATGCGCTCTACTGTGCTATAAGGAAAGATGGAAGATGTGTGATGTCTTTAAAGCGAAAAGGAGAACAGTCCTTTGCACAGTTTTGCTGTGTTCCTCATGTTTTTGGAGGATTTCTTTAGTTGATGTTGTTTAAGTGGCCAATCTAATCTGGTCCACTATCAGTAAGTATTACTCCAATAGGAAAATGTCACTGCTCAAAGGTTCATCTTTGATGGCTCATGCGATTTTAAAGAGATTCTCATTTATGTTTCATTTAACAATCAACTTTGTCATAGATGTTTCCCCTGAAATTCTTTAGGACAAACAGCTTTAGACAAAAAGGAGACATGAGATACAACTGAGGCAAAAGGAGTTCAAATTGAGAAATTGGTTTGAAAAGAATGTGATATTTTGTGAGATCTCTTACTAGTCTTAATCATTAGTATATCACTTTCAAGAATTCATGTTTTTACTTATTGGAGATGACGCCCTTATCCAAGGTGATTTACAACATTAGATATATGATAAGTTATATTTCTTTTTGTTTTCCAGATGCAGCACAGGCAAATGAAATGACTTTCTTATGACCACTCAGTGTCAGTAGCAGGACGTGAACCCACAGCCTCAGGGTTTGCACTCCAAACTCTTAACCACTATGCCAAACAGCCTGCCTTTTCTTCTAGAATAAGTATGATCTAATTGGAGGACAGCAATATACATCATTGCAACTAATATTATTCATAAGCAAGGACTGCCATTTTGTAAGCAAGGTAAAGTGTTTTATTACCACAAACAACTGTCCACATATTTCACCGTATACTACTGAGCATACAATGCAAATACTTTCAAATTGCAAAAAAAAACTCTAGACAAGACACTAATTGAAAAATCTGAGCCCATTGTGTGACTTTGCTGAGATCTTTGCTGAAACTCCAGAGGAGATACGTGTGAGAATACCGGGGTGTTTTTTCTCAGGAGAAAAATCTGAGAAGTAGGAGACATAAGCAAATGTTTTATTTCGTTGTTGTGTAGGAGAAACCAAAAATAGGTTAAGGAGATCTCTTTTTTATTTTTATATTTATGAGATTGCATCATTTCATTTATCCTGGTTCCCAATTCGGCCCACATAGACGGTGAATTTATGTAAGGCCGTAACAGAAAACACGATGAACTGATTAAGGGTGATCAATATGGGTTTACAGCTTCAACCTAAAAAATACTGTTTTGTTCCTGCCATGCTCTACCCCACATAGTTGTATTGAATGTACAGCATGCCATCCTGAAGTCACCTTCCATTCAGTAGAAAAGTGGCTCCCTGTCCACAAGGAATGCATTTCCAGGCACATGAAATGCACAAGTGACAATGACATCAAGTGAGCTGTTTGGGTGACAGCATAACTGTGAACCCTGATAACGACTAAAGCCAAAGATAAGTGCAAACTAAATAAACACACTAATATCCAACAGACTGAGGCTGGCTTAAAAACAAGGAAAATTAAAAACCAAGTAGGAAGACTGATCTCAGATGTAAACAAAATTTGAAGACTAATAACTCTAGTAACTCTAGTAAAAGTTTTCAAACATTTAATTAGCAGTGTTACTGCACAGATCCAGCATCTTGGGTTCAAATTCCACATCAAGTCATTATTCACATGATGACATCATTCTCATTTCTTTGTAGGTTTTAGATAGATAGATAGATAGATAGATAGATAGATAGATAGATAGATAGATAGATAGATAGATAGATAGATAGATAGATAGATAGATAGATAGATAGATAGATAGATAGATAGATAGTCCTTTATTTGTCCCTAGGGGAAATTTAGCTTTTGCAGAAGTTCAACAAATATAAATAAATATTATTGCATTATAACAAACAGTAGCCACCCTCTCAAATATACAGCAGAATAACTTGGGTGACTTAGCTAAAGATAAAAAGAGTTGTCCCAGTGACGCATTATGCAGACATATTGCTGTTTGGCATAAAGGAGCCCCAGTAGTGTTTCTTGATACACTTCCACTTCCTTAATAGTGACCAGGCGTAGAGGCTCTTTGGTGTGGCAAAAGTCAATAACCAGTCCTTTGGTTTTACTGATACTAAGTTGCAGAAAATTTTACAAAGTTCTCCACTGGAGTCAAATAAATTGTCTCATCCTGCTTATCAATTCCCCAATTAATGCAGAATCATTAGAGAATTTTTGCTAGTAACCTGGGGCCTCATGTATAAATGGTGCGTATGCACAAAAATGTTGCGTATGAACGTTTCCACAATCAAATCGCAATATATAAAACCTAAACTTGCCGTAAAGCCATGCACATTTTCACAGTAGCTCATACCCTGGCGTACGCAAGTTGTCCGCTCGGTTTTGCAAACTGGCGACACCCAGCATCAAAGCAGTGCTACTGTTCATGTGTGGTTACCCTTTATCTTTTAGATCCACATCCCTGACACAGCTTTATCATATACACTGAAACTAACTGCATATTGTTTATTAGTTTAAGGCATCTGATTGTAATTAACCTGTAACAGATAGATAGATAGATAGATAGATAGATAGATAGATAGATAGATAGATAGATAGATAGATAGATAGATAGATAGATAGATAGATAGATAGATAGATAGATAGATAGATAGATAGATAGATAGATAGATAGATAGATAGATAAAGTGCATATTTACATATGATGACAAAATAATTTTTTAAATAAAATGCAGCAAAATATGTTTATTATATTATAAAGATAAAACTTTAACTTCATTTAAATAATCTATATTGTTAATAATTAAACATGTGAGGACACGGTGTCGCTGCGCTAACAAGGATCCATTCACGGATTGTTCCTGCCTCATGCCGTATTCTTGTTGGGGCTGGCGCGACACTAGAAGGATAGATGGATAGAATAATTGAACATGTACTACAAAGATATTTCAATTTTCCTGAAAAGTTTTGAAGAATCTGCTTTCTAAGCTTACAGATGGCTTAACGTCTATTACAGAGCTGATTGTGTGGCAATTGGGTATTTGGAGAAAGAAAAGTAAGGACAGGAATTGGGGGTTAGTATGTTTGAAAGTACTGCTATAATAAAGTATTTCATCGAAGGTCGCGCACAGCACAGCAAGCATCTTGCGTAAGACATGAACAATCACTGTGCCACCGCGTTCCCATGTTTAATAACATGCTTTAACCCCTATCATCATGAAAATGATATCATGTATACATCTCAGTATTTTAATTATTCAGAGAGCTGTAATGTTATGAATGTAATGGATTCTGTGTCCTGTTAGAGGAAGAGAAAGCCCGGAAGCACGTAGTGATTCACACACATAAAGCACATAGAAGATCAAATACAAAACAAAGCATTTAACATGCTACTTTAGTTACGATGGGATTTGAGAAACTAGTAAATTAAATGATTTTAAGATGAAGTTTATAATGTTCTACTTTAATGACAAAATAAACTACGTGATTAAAGTGGAAATTTCGAGATTAAAGTTGACATTTCGTTCTTTTTTCTCACTGTGTTCCTATTTTTTTTTCTCTGTACCCTAATAAGCTTTCATATGACACTCAGATGGTAGGCTACGACTCGCCTTTTCACGGCGACTTTGATATGTGACAACTTCTTTTTTTATTTTGGGCACTGTTCGACTTTGTGAACTTGAGCTTTCGAGTTTCTCTGACACTCTATATTACTTGATCAACTTCCTTTTGTTGTTCATATCACTGTTTAAACCAGGGGTCCCCAACCCCCACTACCTGACCACAGCCGTCTGACAGCCGGGCTGCAAGAGAACTGCCTGCAACGGAGACTCACTCAGACTTTTCAGAACGCTTGGCGTGTGGGGCTTTGCAGCGGCGCAGAGAGAGGAGAGAAACAGAGGTGAGAGAGTATTGCAACAAAGTATTTTTATGGTCCCGACAGTTTCCCCGTATGACACGAGTCTAAAGAAATCGCGTTACTACGAAGTATATTCAGCAGATGCTTTCATTACAACGAAGTGACCTTGAAATGCTTGAACGAATCATCCACAGAGCAATTAGATCTGTTGGTTGCAGCTCGGTTGTGTACATTTGCACAACGATCCCCAAACAGAAACATTGTAAAAAAAAATCTCTTTCTTCGAACTTTCCTCGTACTGTTTTTTTTGCTGTTTTTGTTTTCTGTGGCTTTCAATGATACCTTTTGCTTATTGCTTGTCAACATTTGAAAAACATCCATTGGAATTTAACTCATTGTCGCCCTCCTATAGAAACGGCAGACATGAAAAAAAGATAGCAGTGTTAATGTTTGTGATGTGCAATCTGTTGGAATGGCAAATGCAAAGCATATGTCTTTGTTATATGCAAAAAAAGAAGAAAAATATCGGGTTGCAAACGTATGCAAACTGCTTAATAACTTAATAATAATAGAAATGTTATGTAAATTGTGTATAAAATGCCCCCCCAAACCGGTCCGTGGAAAAATTTGCATCAAATAAAATGGTCCTTGCTGTCAAAAAGGTTGGGGACAACTGGTTTAAGCCAACAAATAGTACGTTTTTCCTTGCCTCCACTTGATATTCGCTGAAATTCTTCTATTTTCCCCAGTGCTTTTGCCATTGTCTTTTCACAGAAGGCTGAGCTTAAGGGCTATTTATATTGATTTGCATATTCAAAGAGGCAAAATTCTGGGAGGAGTTGGGGCAGGGCAGCTGGTGCGTGCACGTGCGTTACTTTTCACACTGACCGGAATTTATGTAGAGGAAGAACATGGAAGTTGGCGAATGCACAGATTTACGCATCTGGATTTTTTTGTGCGTACGAACATTTCCGCTTTTGTCCGTACGCCATGTTATAGTGTGAGTTCTACGGACGGCGTTATACATGAGGCCCCAGGTGTGTACATTATGATTATTATTATTATTATTATTATTATTATTATTATTATTAGTAGTAGTAGTAGTATGTTCTTTAGGTTAATAGAAAATTGTAAGTGTGTACTTGAGTAGTACATGTTGTTGTTGTTGGGCTGCAGGGGCTGCGCCTGCTAGGCTTGTCTATTAATAATTTATGACAAAAGTTGTGTTTTATATTAAAAAAATGTTAAAAATGTTTATATTTGTATACTAGTGAATTAAGAATTAAACAGACAGTTTTTGGATTGAAATGCATTCTTCTGGTACCCATGATTACATTTCACTCCCAGACTGATTGATAGATAGTAACTCAGTTTTACATTAGGTGAAAACCTTTGTGTTTGTGCAAATTCATTAATGTAGACCATCATTTAGAGCATAATTGATAATTGCACTGCAGAGGGCATCGTTTTTCAAAAATGACAGTATGGATATTAGAAAGTGTATAAAATAACTCTCACAACTTTTATTACTGACAAGATTGGAAAGGCACCTGCGTCTTAATCTGATATCATTGCGTAAAACCACACATTAAAGATGACAAAATGCAGCTATCAAGTTGTACCACGCCTGGGACAGCAACATTATAATGTGAGCCAATCCCTAGAGTGGCAGCAAAAATAAATAAATAAATGATCCAGAGCGTGAGTGACCAACAGTGCTTCCCTACTAACCACACAAGTACAAAGCTCACCAACAGAAGCAGAATGAAAATTGAAATAAAATTATTATAGTAAATAAATAAATTGGTTATTTACACAAATCCCACACCCCCACACTGATGGATTGCAATAGAAGACACTCCTCTAATAAAAGATGAATACACAAATAACAGTTATCCTAAGGGATTAACTGAGTGAAAAAAAAAAAATCTCTTCGATTTTTACAAATACTGTTTTGTTTTTTGTAATGTTTGGTATTGCAAGGGTTACACCAAGCTGTACCTCAGTACTGTGAAACATCTATCCCACACCACCTCTTCACACATGCATGTGAGGCCCATTCCCATGTTCTGCATAAATAGGTAAAATGATGCTCTATGTTGTCAAGACGTCTTGCCTTCCATGAATAAACCTCACCTGACTCCTCCCATAGGCCATGTAGCTTTCCTTGTAATCTTCACAACTTTATCTCTGGTGCTGTTCCTTGCCTTTCTTCTCTCATCTCTCTTGCTACTGTAGGGTCAGCCTCTCACCTTTTAGATTTTACTGGTCCTTCGAGTCTGGTGCTCCTTTCTAGGTAATTCATAGATTTCTAATACCTTCTCACATTTTTCACTGTAATGATGAAAAAGTACAACCAGACAAAGGCCCCAGCTACACATGACACTTGTTACAGAGTGGTAGGAACAGTGCTTGCATTAGTATTTGCCGCAAAGACACAGCACAGTCAGACTAAGTCACATGTGCCAGGTTTGTTCACTGTGGATGCTGTGGGCACGGACAATCCTAAATAAGTTAAACTGAACTTGTACTGAGGGAGATAGATCCACACTCTGTCAGTTATCATTTTTGTCACTCTTTGCTTTGCTGCATGTGGGCGAAATCTGAACTGCCATGCTGTGTGTACTGCTCATACTGCTTAGCACTGCTCTATTCTGGTGTTGAGTGTGTAAATATTGTACAGTATAGCATTCAATTAATATAATATTTGATAAATATATATTTTATATTATGACTATAATATTTGATGTGGTGTTTAAAATGTTAATGCATTTATTACATGGTTGTATTTTTGTTCTGTTCTCTGGTTAACTCCAGTTTGGCTTCTGAATAATAATTTTACATTGAAAGTTCATACTGACAAGTGCTGCCCACAGAAATAAAAATGTCCACTATTTGGTTTTGGCGATGGGTGTAGACCTCTGCAACTTCCTTTCTTTCTTGAACCCTATGCTGTTGGACTAGACTCTGGCCCCCGGCAACAATGAAGTGAATTAAGTGGCTTTAAGTATGAGATGAGATTTTAAACACTAATGAGGGAATTAATTTTAATTTAATAACAGGCTTTTCAGGTTCAGGGCTTCTTTTAACATTGGCTCCTGTATAATATACTATGCATATTATATACTGTAGATAGATAAATAAGGTACCATATGAGAGATAAATAGCCAAATTCTAAACTCCAACAAACTAGAGCTGGACTTATCAGGTCTGAAAATATCGTGGTGTGTATATAAAGCCAGAACAGTAGGATCTGAGCATAATCATAATAATAACTTAAGAACCCTATATGGGTGTCACAGCAGCAAAATCACAATGACTGTGCACTATCAGTAGGGAGAGCTCCCCTTTATTGCCACAACTGCTAACATTGAAAGACTACTGTGTTTAGTAATGCAACAGGATGGACGAGGTTAGAATAATGTAGCGGTAGTGGTAGAACCAACACTTCTTGATAGTTGCTGCTATTGTAAAGTCTGTTGATGTTCACATTGAAATATGATGCACTAGACCACCTTTTGTAAGTATTAGGTTGTGTTTTCCCATGGCAACACCCTAAACAGGGTTCCACAAACGTGACAAAGAAAATGCCCGTTTGTGTGTGTTTACTCATAGTAGGCAATCTAGATGGACGTCACCTATTAGTGGTCTTGTGAACCATCTTCAGGGCTGGAATGCAAACTATGAAGATATTCATGAGAAACAGATGTAAACAGTGGAGAGTGGACTCTTGAAATAAGAATAAAAACTTTAGTGTGGCATTGCAGAACAGAATATTCCAATTTCAGTTTATTCTTATTACACCTATTGTGGAAAACATTTTTTTTTCATAAAAATAATTCACATATGTAGAACCACAATCATCTGAATATCTCCCAATGATTAGCGTCTCCCTACTACAAAGTTCAAATGGGAACTGCAACATCAAATCACAATGAACTGTGCAAGATCTAACTTGCAAGACACGTCGCTGACATGCACAAGAAATTTCTGCTACATGCGCCAACTAAGAGGTAACGCAAATTTTTTTGCAGAAAATTAATTTTTCTTGTCTGTTTTGCTCATAACAAGTTGTATTTATTTAAAATATTAAAATAACAATCAGATATTCTATTGGGGGTGGCGCAGTGGCAGTGCTGCTGCCTCGCAGTTAGGAGACCCGGGTTCACTTCCCGGGTCCTCCCTGTGTGGAGTTTGCATATTCTCCCTGTGTCTGCGTGGGTGTGCTCCGGTTTCCTCCCACAGTCCAAAGACATGCCGGTTAGGTGGATTGGCGATTCTAAATTGGACCTAGTGTGTGCTTGGTGTTTGGGTGTGTTTGTGTGTGTCCTGCGGTGGGTTGGCACCCTGCCCGGGATTGGTTCCTGTGTTGGCTGGGATTGGCTCCAGCAGACCCCCGTGACCCTGTGTTTGGATTCAGCGGGTTGGAAAATGGATGGATGGATATTCCATTGGTGTCTAACAAATTTATTTGTTTTCACTGTGACAATAAACTTGTTAAGAACATTCTGGGACATCTTATATTAAGCCTTATATAAATAATACATATTGCATATGTAGCTCTAAAGTAACAAGGACACATGTTGATTATGTAAACACACGGTGTTGCCACAAGACTATTCCCCCATAACTTGTCTTTCTAGAAAATGGGTAAGCACGCATTAGGCACATGGGAGTGCACAAAACAGCAAGAAAGAGCTGTCTTTACTTCAGTTCTTGTTTCACTCAGACAATTATTTGATTCAAGTCAACCTACTATGACTCTGGTCAAAGTTGCAATGACAAAGTGTAAGAAAAAGAGTCAAGTGATGAGGCGGGGAGAGACTGATCATCCAATGAAGAAAGCATCTGCGCAAATGACACAGAAAAGATTGTATCAGATGCAAATGAAAACTATAACAACAAGAGAGATATGAACATTGAGCAGGTAATGAAAATGACTGTGTCAGTGGCCCATCACATTTTGCCAGTGATGACAATGCTCACTCATCACCCCCTTTCAGGCTTAACACTCAAGAAAGCTACTCCACAGTTTCATACCGGTTCTAAAATCAGCCTTTCACTCGTGATGTCATAACAGCTTGTATTGATCGTATGCTAAATACCTGGAATTTCTGTGCATTTTCTTCCCAGTTCGAAAGCCTTTGTCCACCACTGTCCTGACTACATGTTAAGTTAGAAGGTAAGGAAACACCAAAAAAGGAGCTGGCATGTAGGGATGATTATTCTTTTAAGAAAGACAGTATTAACTCTTTGGCTCTAAGTATGAAGACAAGTCCATCCACTGCACCCACTGCTGTTTCCTTAGCATCTGCTGTCCTCAATTCTGAAGTGGAAAAGATAGAAAATGAATAATTAATACTTTAGTGATGATGGGCTCATCTAAAACTGACTCATATTTAAGAAGCATTTCACTAAGATTTTCACTCTCATGATACAGTGTACATGGAGGTTATTATAATGAGATTGAGAATTAACACCAGTACAATGGTGCAACATTTAACACTGCGACCTTACAACTTCAAAGCATTTGGTTGCTGTCAGTGTACAGTTTCCATGCTCACCTTGTGTCTATATGATTTTTTCCATGTATAAGCTTCCCCAGGATTATACATGGAAAGTCTTTTAATAGCCTTTTCCATTTTTTAGACCTTAATGAAGATGAATATTTCTGGCTACAAAGGCCAAGTCTGGGGCAATTTTCAAACATGAGCTACTACATGTGCTAACCTCTGATCATCTTTGCAGTCATTTCAAGTACGCTTCACTGTGGAACAGAACATATCTGGATAACTGGGGATGAGTTGGACATATTCCTTTGAACGTGAAACTTGAGTTGATAAAGCATAGGTAAACAGACTTATTAAGTGGTATTTAATGTAGGGAAAGGTCTTATTTGGTGTTTTTGATAACTAATGCTACTATTAAACTAATTTTTCATGTATTTTGGTGTTATTTGCACAAAATGGAGGTCATTTTTTTCACTTGGACAAATGTTTTTCCTTTTAAATTAATGGTAATTAGTAGTGTTGATTGAGGAAATTCACCATAGTGTTTTTCACAGAGAACTTATTCAGCTGAATTGTTCCTGTCCATCTTGGATAAAGTTTTTCTCCCACAGCTCCTGATATTTTATGGGGCTAGTGTGACATCGCAGAGTTGTAGTAGTCATGTCAGACAGGGATTCCACTACCTGATCTGCACTACCTGCCCAATTTCTGTTGTGCATCAACAGCCCTTTCATGTGTGTGCACTGTAAAAGTACTCCACCTCATGCCCCATCTGCTCCATGCATGCGCAAATAATTTACGGTGTACGCAGAAATATGTTATGTTGCTACACAATAGATATTGCAGCCAAATTTCCACCTGACATCCATTTAAAATATATGTTAAAAATGATAAAAATTCACAATATTTCCATCTGATGGGCACATTAGCTGACCTTAATGAAAATATAATCAAAAAACTTTGTTTATCTGCATAAATTCTATTTACGTTTTGTCTTCACAGCTGCATTAAGCATGTTATGCTCCTCACTACGTAGTGCAGATTGGGTAGTGACAGGGATAGATCCCCAAGGATATAACGCTGATCCCTTGCATCACAGACTTTGTGGGTGTTAGTCATACTGATAAGAGTTCTGGAGACTCAGACAGAGATAAAGGACTCAAAGAATTGTGGAGTCAGATATAATTGTATCTCAAGGAGGCACAATGGTTAGCATTGCGGCCCCACAGCTCAGTTCATCATATAAGGCAGATGCTTCCCTTAGCACTTAGGGTAACTCAAAAGACCATTGCACTGTTATAATGCATTCAAAGCTATGTTGTTTCTTTTTCCTCATTGAGCTGAATGCATTTTGTGAAGTTTTCCATTTCCCAGACATTTCCACATTTTTGTCGAACTTGAGGTGAATGGAATTCAGCAGGGTTCACTGATCACTAGTAAATAAGTATTTATGTTACAAAAATTAACCTTAGAAAATTTTATCAGGAGAAGATGGGTTTGTAAAGTGGGGGAAGCCACACATCAAAGTCATACGGATTAGGTTTATTGGTTTTTAAAATTTGTGCCCAAATAAGTCAGGGTGTGGATGTATATGTTAAAAAGTGGGGAGGCTATCCATCCGGGTTCAGTTTTCTGTTTTGCAACCATTTTTGCCAGGTTCTAATAACATAACTTCACTAAAACTAGGTTCATAAAATGAATTAATAATTTGTTTGGGATGTCTAAAGTGCTCATGAAGCTGCAGGCACTGAACTTTGCTGTGGTGTCTAAGGTTGGCAGACCCTAGTCACTAAGACTACTTTTGATGCAAACAGCCATCTGAGATGAAGTAGAAATCTAACTTTGCATTACAAAGCTTGAACCATGAAGAACTCTGACCACTTGAAAGAATCTTTAATTCACACCAAGCCTTTTCTTTTTCTTCTTCTTTTTCCAGTGATGGGCAGTTTCCTGTCTTGTAGGTAAAGGGAGAATGAGGTTTCGCAGAAGTAAACGTTTCCCTAGAACTTCCGACAAATATTGGATCATACATTTTGCATTTCAATCAAACTATTTGTGGTTTATGAACTGTTGCAGTGTGGTGGGTGAGCAACATCAATGTACCTTTGTCTTTGTGTCTGGAGCTTGCATTTTGAATAAATCTGTCAATCATGGGTGCCATTGTTCCGAGGAATAAAGATTTTGCACAGGGCTGTAACACCTCAGAATGGCACAACACAGAAAAAGTTAAGAAGCTCAGTTGTGCGATTAGCAAGTAAAATAACAAGAGGTCGACAGCGCTGACAGCAAATGGGATTGTTGATGATATGCCATCTTAGTCATAAATTAAATGATAACCATACCAATAATAATGCTGGGAAAAATGGATAACTTTAAAGTAACACTTTTTACACTTAACTTATTTAGATACAAGTGGAAAAAGATTATAAAAGAGTAATAATCTTGCTTTCAATAGCAGATTATATTACAAATGCATCTATATATCCAATCCATTTCAGTTATAAAATTATGCTAACCCTGGATATGCCAGAAACTAATCCAGTAGGAAGGCCAGGCAACCTACAGTAAATCTATATAACTGGGAACTATTGAAGGTTCATGTTATATTGTACCTAAGGTGGAGTATAGAGCAATGGCGTCAATGCAAAACTGTTCATTACAGAACATAAAGAAAACAGTTTTTTTTTTTTGTGACACCTGTAGAAGCTGTTAGAAATAATGTCTGACACCCAAAAGACAGCAGCAGCCACTGTATGTCAATGTGATGAACTCCTGGAGCTCTGCCAGCCCATGCAGCAACACTGCAAAAGGGCAGGGAGGAGAAGTTAGAGAAAATGTCTAAGTAGCCCAATCATGCATTTTTTTCTGCAGGTCGGTTCCATCTGCCTCAGCCAAGCCCTTTTCCAGACTTCCTGAATTCCAAACTAGGCACCACAGTACAGCGTGGGTCTCCCTGTTTATCAGAATTGATTTATTCATTCACAAGAACTGATTTTCATTTTCTTTCATTATTATACACTAATTAGCAGCTGGTACTGAAATAATGATGCCTAAGCAAATATTTTTCAAATGATTTAATCAGAGGAAATGCTATTGCAATAATGTGAGTTAATGTGATATAAATGACTAATGTGACATACCCAATGATTGACTTTAATAGTCAGCAAGTAGCTTCAATTTTATCTTTAGTCTTAGGGGCCAGCTTGTGTGCATGACAGCTGACAACCAATGATTTTGGGTCCTGAAACTCGGCCTGGGAGGTCACGCCTGATTCCCCTCTTGAACTACAGTACCAGTTTAGTCTTTTAAAAGGGAGCATGGAGTGGCAACTCCCTTAAATTAGCTAAAACTACAGTTGTCATAATAGATGGTCAAAGGACCCCACATCTCATACCACAGGGGCTACATTTTGTGCTTAATAACAATCTGCTATACCGAGTAGCGGAGCATGAGGGTGAGACTCAGATGTTGCTGCAAGTACTGAAAGTCTACCAATGGCAGGTTTGTGAACGAGCACACTCCTACCACCTTGGAGTCCATTTGGGTTTCGATTGGACATTAAAAAGGATCAAGCTTCGATTCTATTGAACAGGAGGTCTGCTGTGTTTGTAGTTCCTGTTCTGAGTGTCAACAATGGCAGGTTCCTCAGAGGAAACACTATCCTCTAGTTCCCTGCCTTTAATTTATTTTCCCTTTGAGCAGATTGAGGTTGATATAGTAAGACTGCTCGAACCTTCAGCCCAGAGATATGAATATATTTTGGTTCTTGTAGATTATGCTACATGGTGTCCAGAGGCTATTCCCTTGTGACCAACTAACTCAAAAATATTGTACAGGATCTCATGGGGGTCTTTAAGCAAGTTTGTATCCCTAAAGAAGTCTTTATGAAGCACAGAATGCCTTTTATTTTGGATATATTCAAGAAGGTTGCCAAGTTACTCAGAATTAAGCATTTAAAAATCTCACCATATGAACCTTGAGAGGTTTAATAAAACGCTCAAACAAATGCTGCATAGTCAGCGAGGACGGCAAGATCATTTACTCCCCCTTATTCTCTTTGCATATCGGAAAGATGCACAAGCCTCCACAGGATTCTTGTCTTTTGAACTGTCTTATGAAAGATACACCTACGGTACTTTGGACATTGTAAAAAGAGGGTTGGGAAAGTGGGTCACTCCCTTCCACCAATATACTGCATTAAATTGTGCAATTGCACGATAGATTTGATACAATTAAACCTCTTTAAAAAAAAAAACAAAACACACATGGAGCTTGAATAAAAAATGCAAGCCCATCTGTATAACTGTGGATCAACCCTCTAAGGCCGGGTTTATACTTCATGCAACACAACGCAGGCGTTGTACTGTTTATACTTGCATGCCTACTTTACGTAAATCTGGAACATTCCACCAGGTGGCAGTGCGAGATATCATCATGGTGAGAAAACGTTCGGCTTTGCTGCGTTGTGAATTGCCTCAAACATCCATTAAATTCCGAGGACACCTTGCCACAATATCTCTGAAAAGGATGGATGTTTAATGATTAAATCCATCATTCCAGGGATGCGCCCATTCCAGCTAGCATTGGGCACGAGGCAGAAACAATCCCTGGATGGGGCATCAAGCAGAATACAGGCACACACACACTAGCATCATTTTAACATCAGTAAATCCCCAAACCTGCATATCTCGGGAGAAAACCGGAGCACACTGCGGAAACCCACCAGAAAAACATGCAAACGTGACTCCCTTCGAGGCAGCAGTGCTACCACTCCACCACCATGCTACCCCCACATTTGTAATTATTAACAGTATTCATTATTTAAATGAAGTTAATGATTTATCTGTAAAATGTAATATACATAGTTTAATGCATTTCATCATGAAAGTGATATCAAGTATAAATCTAAAAATTCTAAGTACAGAGAGCTGGAATATCATAAATTTAACGTGTTCTGTGTGGCGATTGCTGCTTGCTGCTGCTATTAATGCAAGGGGAAGCCCCAAAATCACGTAGCGATTAACAACTGGGTTGGTTTTAAGGTGATGTTTACGACGGTCTACTTCCATGATAAAATAAACTACGGGATTAAAGTAGATATTTCGAGATTTAAGAAGAAATTTCCACTTTAATCATAAAATACACATTTTTACTGTGTCCCTGACTTTTTTTCTCTGTGGGTTAAATACACCGCCATACATTATGATGCTGTTGTGAAGGTGCAAAAAAAAAAAGAAAGACGGCACAGAAAACGGTATGTGAGACCTTTAAAATGTGTCATGTCATTACAATGGAGAACTCTTGAATATAAAAGCACCACGAATGCATTTGTATGTTGGAATTTTGCTTCACCACATCATCAAACATCAAAGCATGCATATAAACCCCCAATTTTTTGCAGGTACTGCAACTCGTACACACATCGCATTCATTTCTAAAGACGTGCTCAGAGAACATGTCAAATGAACGCTCGGAATACGTGGCGGCCATGATGCGTGTGCATACGCGTTCTGAGCATGAAGTATAAACCGGCCCTAAGAGTTCAGTCCCTGAGATGGCTTCATAATTTTGGTTCTTGCATCTCATTCAAAACTTTTAGCCCATTGGCATGGGCCGTATGAAATCAAGGAAAGAAAAAGTCTTCTAGATTATTTGGTGAAACAGCCAAAGAGACAGCCAGCCAAAAGGATCTGTCATGTGAACTGTTGAAGGAAAGGGACCCTAGCCTGACTCTGGCCAGATCCTGTTCCTTATTTGCCAATAGTTTAAACTTCAGTATTAGAGTTAATTTGACCAAAGGTGCAATTACTGCTGCTCAAAGCAGCCCATCCTGTGTATCAAAACATTGTCACAACATTGTCACTGAACCAGGGTAACTGACAAAATTGACTCCTGGAGGCAAAGTATGAAGAAGTGGAAATTGACATTAGATGAACACAGACCTATGTTTTAAGTGGAGAAAGATATAGTTCCTGGTCTAGTTAATTGTACTCGTACCAAAGCCAGTGGTTGGTGCTTTTTCAACTACTTCCATCAGCTTAACCATATCTCCTGCTTTAATGCCTTCCTGATGCCACAAGTAGAAGGGCTCCATGAACAACTCAAAAAGGTACACATCTTGACTATTCTTGACATGACAAAAGTTTTACTGGAAAATTCCCTTAACGGCAGCCATGGAAGAAAAGGCCACACTTAGTACGCTCAGTGGACCTTGGCAGTATCATGTCCTACCATTTATTTGCACAGGGTGCTGGCCACCTTCCAACATCTGGTGGATAAAGTCGTTCATCCCCACGGTTCCTGTAGTGCCAGCAATGTGAATGACATAGTCATCTATTCCAGCACCTGGGAGGAACACATACTGCACATTCTGTTCTTCATTAACTACATGGCAAAATCATTAAAAGTGCTTTTTTGGACTGAAAATGGGCAAGAATTTAGGCTGCGTAGCCGGTGGAGGAACAGTCTGAGCACAATCCTTTAAAGTGAATGCCATTTTAAACTGACTACCTTTTTGGGGAAACCATTCTACCAGTTACATGGGCTTCACCGTCCAGTGCCTCACCAGTTGTTCTTTGTGTTTCTTACAATATATACATAGTGTGTGTTTTTGTGTGTGTTTGAGTGTGCAGAGTAGTATATATATATATATATATATATATATATATATATATATATATATATAGGGCGGCACGGTGGCGCAGTGGGTAGCGCTGCTGCCTCGCAGTTGGGAGACCTGGGAACCTGGGTTCACTTCCTGGGTCCTCCCTGCGTGGAGTTTGCATGTTCTTCCCGTGTCTGCGTGTACAGTGTCCATTTTAGGACATCCTCCTCCCTCCGAAAAAACTCCATCCTTCCTACTACCTTCGACAAAATATTCCTCCTCCCTGCGAGGAATCCCCAGTCACCCCTCCTCCCTCCTCCCTCCTCTCTCCTCCCTCCTCCGTCCGCTCTCAGTTCTCCGCTGTCCGTTTTCCGCCATCCACCCTCCTATCTCCGTCATCCGCCTTCAGCTCTCCATCAAACCCCACACTCCCCCCGCCCCCTCATCGACATTTTCGTTAATGAAGTGACGTAATACTTCAGCTCCACCTTCTTCACAAGTTCATTAACCAAATTATTTGTCAATTATATTTCACAGTAAGAATTTACAGCACGACTGAAACGTGGGAACGAAAGTAAATGACGTTAATTGTTGAGTGTCTTTTAATATTGTTTAAGCATACATATTAACACATGTGCAATTAAATGTGTGCATTTACGGTGTGATTTTTCAGGCTTAAAAGCTCGCCTTTTATTAAAAAGGTAAATGCAAACTTTTTTCATTCTGAAGGGCACAAACCACGCAAAAATGTCGGTACACCAGATAAATAAGCGCGACATATTATCAGTTGTATTGTATGCTTACAATACATATAGAAATGTGTTAATCGTTAACTAATAGTATGGGATGGTGTTTTTCAACTCAGCTACAGATGCAGATGGAAACCAGAACTGCTTTGAAAAATACGAACGCCTTAGGACCGATCTGGAATAAGGTAGCACAGCGCCTTGATTTAAACGATTCCATGTCTTGGTGGGTTTGCGTTGCTTGTTGTCAATATCTTTACACCTGTTTTTAAGGCTTATTGACTGAAAGGGGCTTTCGTGAAAAAAGTTAGGGCTTTGCTACAGGATACACCCTCCACAAGTTAAGGAAGTTAAAAATAAAGGTATATATTTCTGTTTTATTTAAACCTTTTAAGTTTGTATGCGGGCGGCATGGTTAATGAACTTGTGAAGAAGGTGGAGCTGAAGTATTACGTCACTTCATTAACGAAAATGTCGATGAGGGGGCGGGGGGGAGTGTGGGGTTTGATGGAGAGCTGAAGGCGGATGACGGAGATAGGAGGGTGGATGGCGGAAAACGGACAGCGGAGAACTGAGAGCGGATGGAGGAGGGAGGAGAGAGGAGGGAGGAGGGAGGAGGGGTGACTGGGGATTCCTCGCAGGGAGGAGGAATATTTTGTCGAAGGTAGTAGGAAGGATGGAGTTTTTTCGGAGGGAGGAGGATGTCCTAAAATGGACACTGTATGCGTGGGTTTCCTCCGGGCGCTCCGGTTTCCTCCCACAGTCCAAAGACACGCAGGTTAGGTGGATTGGCGATTCTAAATTGGCCCTAGTGTGTGCTTGGTGTGTGGGTGTGTTTGTGTGTGTCCTGCGGTGGGTTGGCACCCTGCCCAGGATTGGTTCCTGCCTTGTGCCCTGTGTTGGCTGGGATTGGCTCCAGCAGACCCCCGTGACCCTGTGTTCGGATTCAGCGGGTTGGAAAATGGATGGATATATATATATATATATTTATATAAATAAACTGTCTATGTATGTGTATATTTATATATATATTAACTATTATACATATATATATCAATAAATATATATAAATAAATAAAGGCTATTCAATATAGATATCAGTTTACAATAGAAAATTACACAAACAGTATTATGTTAGACTGGACACACATGGCAATTCATTATTACTAACCTCCTAAACAACTTCCGAGTACAGTACAGTAGCTGGGGTGTTCTGTCTCCATGGCACTGTGCCCAGAGAAGGGGAAAGTGAGAGTCTTGACACACTGCAAGCATCACTGTCTGAATCTGATCAGACAGGCCTGCCACCGCTAGCAAGCTGTCTCTCATGTTTGGTGTGTGTGTGCCCAATTCTCCTGCATTTGATTAAACGAAGAAAGGCAACACAACACACTGAATGCAGAGGAATACCTGCACAGCTTAAAAAGAATGACAATGAGGGCAGTGAATTCTGGAGCTTCGAGCCAACTGGGTTTGACCAGATCAAAGAGAAATATGCATACACATCCGCTCTGCTGAAACAGCAAGTCTTCGTGTATTACCTTAAACTTAATGAGATTAGAAATAATAATAAATGATGGAGGGGGCAAAAGGAGTCTGATTAGAAACTGCATCTACACCATTGATACATGATAAAGGTGTGCAATGATGCAGTGATTTGTTTTGTACTAATGCTACAGTATACATGGTGGAGAATATCAATATTTGAATTGTGCATTGGCTGGGAAGGTGACTAGTATTCATGTGTACGGCTGGATGAGCTGAAACAAAACTAACCAGAGATTGGTGAGCATGTGCCTGGAATTTAGATCACTTTGGAATTGTTCTTTAAATGCATGACACTATATAATAGGATGACCGATTGAAAGTTCCAGATACATTGACTAATGTGATTCCAGGTTAAAAGTCAAATTACTTTTAATCCGTATGTCTGTTCTGTTCAATGTCAGCAAAGCCAGCACCACTAATAATCAGACTGATATCAGAATGTTAATAATAACTTTAGAAATAGTTTTTCATTGAAACAAAATCTTGTTTCACAGCTTCAGGAAACTGGTTTCACACTGGTCTCAGATTGGTCACTGTTGGTATTATGCATATGTCTGTGTGTGTATTTTTCTCTACTAAAGTATAAGTACTAAAGTTCTCAATGTTCATACTAAAAATGTGTATATTAGGTTAATAAATAATAAATATAAATACACCATGCATGCTATTCCATCGGGTAGGAAGACAACATCTACTCTAAATGCTAAAGCTTAGCCTCACAATTTAACTTGTAGTGCAGTCACCATTCATTGGGAGGAAGTGGAAGTGGTGCAGAGCTACAAGGATCTGGGGGATAACATAAACACCATGCTGGACTGGTCTGACAACACAGTGGCGCTGTACAAGAAGGGCCACAACAGACTGTACATGCTAAGGAGGCTCAGGTCTTTGATGTGTGCAGCAAGCTGCAGAAAATGTTCAACCAGGCCATGGTTTTCAGTGTGCTGTTCTATGCCACAGTCTCCTAGAGAAGCAACTTGATCTCAAAAGATGCACAGTGCATGAACAAAATTGTCAGGAAAGCCTGCTCCATCACAGGGCAAACCCTGGACACATTGGAAGCTGTTAATGGCAAAATTGGATGCCATCATGAAAAATTCCCTCCATCATCCTCAGAAGGTGCTTCCTTGGAGCACTTTTAGCCACAGGTTCATTCCACATCGGTGTACTAGGAAGCACTTCTGAGGATCCTTTCTGCCCACTGCTAACAGCTAATTCAATGTTTCCTCCCGACGTACTCTTTATGTTCATTTTGATGCATTCTATCTGCACAATATACCGTATTTATTTACTCATTAGTTGATTGATTTGCTGTATTATTTGTCCTGTTAGTCTGTTTTTTTATGTTTCTGCTGCTTTATGCATTTGAATTTTCTCATGGGATTAATAAAGTTTATCTAATCTAATCTTATCATGTCACAAGTATTAAAAGCCTGCAACTAATACGACAGAAAATTACCTATTAAAAAAATCAAAAGTAAATTCAGTATAAATGCTGCAATCAACTGTGAACAGCTAACAAATCAAATTTCCTTCAGAAACACAGGCATTATTAGTGGCACAATAACAATCCTGCACTTTATAATCTTTATTAATTGCATTAGTCCACTCTGTACTGTTATTGAACTACTGGTTATGTGCCTAGAAGAGGTGAAAGCTTGGATGGCAGTAAACTTCTTAAATTTTAATGAAAATAAGACAAAGGTTATAGTTTTTGGTCCTGGGGGCACCAGTGGGTCTATTTCTACTTCTGCTCCTGTGGATTTGGGTCCCCTTGCACAATATGGTACACCTGTCATTACAAATCTGGGTTTTAGGATAGATGAGGATTTTAGACTGGACCGTCAGATCAGCGCGGTGGTGAAATCTTGTTTTTTTCAGCTGAGACGTTTGGCGAAGATAAAAAACATTCTTTCCAAAGATCAATTTACAACAGTAATCCACGCTTTCATTACAACCCGGCTGGACTATTGTAATTCGTTGTATGTTGGTGTTAGCCAGTCCACCCTGTCTCGGCTCCAGCTGGTGCAAAATGCTGCTGCACGCCTTTTAACTGGCACGCGAAAAAATGAGCACATTACACCTGTGTTATCCTCACTGCACTGGCTGCCTGTTCAGTTTAGAGTTCATTTTAAGATTCTTTTATTTGTTTTTAAGTCCTTAAATGGGCTTGCTCCACCCTACCTCGCTGAGCTGCTGCATATGCACTCTCCTTCCCGCTCACTCAGATCAGCTGGTCAGCTGCTTCTGGATGTGCCTAGGACTCAGCGAAAGCTCAGGGGGGATAGGGCTTTTTCCGTTGTGGCTCCAAGGCTCTGGAATTCACTGCCAATCCACATTAGACAGGCCTCCTCACTGCCCATTTTTAAGTCTGCTCTTAAGACTTACCTCTTTGGTTTGGCGTTTGATCCTGTGTGAGCAGTTGATTTTACTCTGTATTAACTCTGTTTACTTGTGTTTACTATGTTTTAATTAGTTTCATTTATTGTATTTTATTTTACTTATTTATTATTTTGTTTTTGTTTAAAATTTATTTTAGCCTATGTTCAGCACTTTGGTCAGCGGCTGTTGTATGTAAAGTGCTTTATAAATAAAGTTGACTTGACTTGACTTGACTACTGTACATCAAGGCATTCAGAGAAGAATAGTTGTTCCCAGTTGTGTGAGGCCCCTTTTCAATACTAGGGTAATCATAACATTGTAATCATAATAGGCTTTTCACTAAGTTTTAAGAATTTTAAAAAGTAATAGTGCAGGTACTTGACTTGGTCCTGATAGGCTTAGATCCCTGTGACCCTGATTTGTATTAAGCAGATTTGAAAAGGGATGGTTAGGGAAAGTACCCCTGAGATGTGCTTTGAAATAAATTCAATGCAAAATACTTCAAATTAATTGTTGTATAGCTGTTTTCAAATTAGTACTTGCTCATAATATTAAAGAGTTAAGGTGAATACATTTGACAGGGGGCCTAGAGTTTCTCTCAGTATTTCCCTGCTTGTGCCCCAGACAATTGGGTGAATATAAGCAGCTCAACACCATTTGGAGTTACGGGAGTCAGCAAGACATTAAAGGCAACAATTCACAATGGCTGTGTACTCTGATTCAAGCAATTCAGTGCCTGATAACTCTAAGAGATGTCTCACCTTGGACAGATCCATCAAGTCTTTTCTTTTGACCTTTGGGATAAAAGCTGCCAAAGAACCCTTAAGATGGCTACTGTGCTATCCAAAATGTTTTTCTATCTCTCCTTGTAGTGCATCAGTGATATATTAAAATAGTGCTGTCCTCTGTGTCACTGCCTGCCACTGTTTTTTCCATAAACGTCTCATGCTTTGAAATGACTTGAGCCTGGCATTTCCAGCAGAGGAATGTATGGGCCTGGAGATGTTACATAGAACCATGAACTCATTCTCTGTGCAGCGTTTTTGAAACACTCAGAGGCATTGTTCACAAGAGTCACTGCAGTAAATTGTGAATGTCTTTGGCTTTGGTGGCTCTGGGAGTAGCAAGAGCTTCTTAGCAAGGTGCACAATGAAGGTAAAACTTCACTGAGATACGGCATGGGTGACTCCCCACAGTTTTAGTGCAGAGTTCAGTTCCAAAGACTAATGAGTTTTCAGCTTCTGACTAAACAGCTGTAATATCCATGAGAGTCTTCTGGTAACTTTCACTGTAGTCAAATGGTTAGCTCCTTAGTCAAAAAGGCATTTCAGTGTGTCACCGTTTTAGTGGATGATTTCTCTGGGCTTCCTAAGGTGTTTGTACTGCATACATTGCAAAAAATACTCAACAGCTTCTTCTACAGACTTAGCATAAATTACAAATACAGAGGAACCTCGGGTCACGACTGTATTTCGTTCCAAAACTTTGGTCGCAACCTGATTTGGTCGTGACCCGAAGTAATTTCCCCCATAGGATTGTATGTAAATACAATTAATCCGTTCCAGACCGTACAAACTGTATGTAAATATATTTTTTTAAAGATTTTTAAGCACAAAAATAGTTAAATTTACCATAGAATGCACAGTGTAATATTAATGTAAATGTAAAAACATTGAATAATACTGAGAAATCCTTGAACAGAGAAAACTAACATTGCAAGAGTTCACGCTACAGCCTTATGCACCGCTCACTGTAAACACTTTTTTTAAATGAGGTTTAAGCACAGGGAAAAAAATGAACATTTGAAAAATCCTTAATTTATACAAAAACTAACCATAAACAACCAAGAAAACTAACATTGCAAGAGTTCACGGTACAGCCTTACGAACCGCTGTGAAAAACCTTGAAAAGAAAACACTAACATTGCAAGAGTTCACGCTACAGTCTTACGAACTGCTCGCTGTAAACACTTTTTTTATTGAGTTTTAAGCACAGGGAAAAAAATGAACTTTTGAAAAATCCTTAATTTATACAAAAACTAATCATAAACAACCAAGAAAACTAACTTTGCATGAGTCGAGTTCTGGCATGAAGGAAGTGAGCAGGAAGCTGGGTGGAGAGGAAATTACAGTTTTGAGGTAAAGTCCCTCTGCGCAATGCACGTCTGACCAAGAACAATGTACTGTACAGGGAGAGACTGAAGATGTACGTAAATCAACAGTGCGTACTAACCGGAAGGGAAACGAAATAGAGCACAAAGAGTTCACAGTGAATGCACAGGGAGAGACTGAACACGTACGGAAATCATCGGCGCGTACGAACCAGAAGGGAAACTGGCTTGTTCATCACCCGAGGGTGTGGTCGTGAACAGATGCAGAAGTTTGGCGAACTTTTTGGTCGTAACCTGATTTGTACGTGACGTTCGTGACCCGAGGTTACACTGTAATTGAACCAATGAACATATGGTATATGTCTTCTCAGTCTCTCCAGTAACAAGTCTCTCTTTGAAGCCATCTGCTTGACATAATCTTGACTTGTGATTTTTGTCAGGGCTGATTTCAGTTTTCTTTGTCTCACCTTTGATAACATCTCTCAACGTCTCAGCACTGCCTTTTTCTTATATTGATAGTCAAGAGAAGCCCTGACACCTCTCAATTCTTGGCTTCACAGCTCACAGCTATAAACATTTTCTGCTGCCCTTTAGGGTCAACCTTTGTTGTTTAACTCTGAATTCCTATGTTTTTGGCTGCTTCCTCATTGACCATATTGCCTATCATCTCAATTAACTCTTTCTATATTTAATGCATTGTTTTGGTGATCTTGGAAAGTTATGTATTTGTACATACAGCAAATGAAAGGAAAAGTCCACCTGGACTATCACCGGTAATATTGGCAAATCTACAAATATATTCTCTTAAAGAGAATGTAGCAGGGCTACATAGTTTATAGTGTTGTCAAATGTTAGTACTGAGTGCGTCTTGTTTCCATTGTCCCGTTTGCTGTTTATGTGTGTATCAGTGAATGCCGTCCCCATAAAGGGGGACGGATGATGGAAGGAGACCGCAACCTCAAACCTGGAAAGCACCTGTTCACTATTAATCAATTACATCCGTCACAGGACTGTTTAAGTAATCAGGAGTAATAGCCAAAGGAGAGAGGAGAGGAGAGAGGAAGGAGAGAGGAGAGGAAAAAGGAAGGAAGAAGGAGAGAAGCTTGTTTTTCATTTTGCCGGACTGTCTTCCATCCCTCATCTGCAGAGACCCCGGGGTAGGATCTTCATCCACCACATGCTGAGGAATCACGGTGAGGTTGCTCCAATTGCCGGGAAAATCAAACGACTCATTTATCGCCAACTGTCAACCGTATTCAGGACAGTTTTTATAACCGGACTCAAGTTCACGATCATTCCGTATATCATTCATTGTTGTTGTTCGTTGTGTGTTATATGTTACAGGGGCAAGGGAGGCTTTTGTTGTATTTATATATGGTGGTGTCTTGTTGTTGCTGTTGTGGAGGGATATTTATATTTATATATGTTTATCTTTCTATTTTTGCATTTGTCTTGTTGTTTCATTTAATACTTTTAATCAGTTTAATTTTACATAGCTGCTTTTGTGTGTTTATATTTACACTGTCGATTGTGGGGAAAAGTTTAATTTGTTAGAGGTACGGCTTGATAGTTAGATTCATACTCAGTAAAATATCCAGGCCACAGGTCTTGGAGGTGTAGCTGCCGGCTGGGTAAGGGGTCGGCCGTTACAAGATCTAATACTCCAGCACATCAATGGTAGTACAGTATGTGCTAATTTATTTGAGTCACCCAGCATAGAAATCTCCATTCCAGGCTCTTTATGATTCTCTTGTTCTTTCTGCCTGACCTCATTGGTAGTATGGTGTTCCTTTGAAGATGGATATTTATTCAGTCTCTTGTTAATCTTCAGTGCTTGCTTCCAGCTGAAATATCCTTTCACTCTAAATGTTGCACCTGGTAATGACGTGCTGAAAATAACTTTATAAGGACAGCAAAATACTGATTCTGTACCTGGTCCTGGAAAACATCTTTTTTATTGACATGCATTTTCATTGGATATTTGTTGCATGCAATTTATTTTGACTGTTTGTGTCCAAGTTATCCAACAGTGAACAAACTTTTGACTCAGCCTGACTGTACTTGGTGTCTTCTTCACGGCTAATGTTAGCATAAGCTTTGATGCTATCACTTGCTGGCTGCTTTCTGTCACTATTAGTGTATGTTTGTTCAGTATCAAATTGAAAGGGAGAGTCCTTTCTGATTTTTGTTAATGTAAAGTAGTGGTAATTTGAGTCATTTTCTAACATCCATACTATGATTTTTCTAAAATGATGTGGTCTGCATTGCAATTAGCAACAGTCTATATTAACAACTTTAGACATGCTGTACGCACAAGCTGACACCTAAGGTATTGCTGAGTTATCGCCAGTGCTGACTAACCAGTTCAGGTAAGAAACATACCCATACTCTGTAGAAGAACATCTATCAATCAAAAGTTGCCTTTTTAATTCTTTATGAGTTTACAAGTAAAAGTTGGAGAGCAAGATACCTTTATTGACACTGTACAGTACAATAAAATGTCATTAGGAGCAAGCCTATAGATGCCTTACTCTATATAAAAGTATATACGAGTAGACAATAAACCAAGTAAACACTAAACTATGAAAAGTTACTATTAAAAATTCCAAATATACACAGAGTAAAAGTACATTTAAATATGGAGTAAAATTAAAGGTAAACATGTAATCATAGATAGAGGAATAATAAATCATGTCACAAGTAAATGAAGTTGCAGTGAAGATTACAGTCAATGCAATGGTCGTGAGCTCCACATGGGTCATGGTATAAGTGTGTGACTATGTGTGGTTCATGTAGAAGTTCAGGTCAATCAATGGTGCTTCTGTATAGGAAAGGACAGTGATTACTGTGCATTTAATAGGCTGATTGCTTTGGGGTAAAAGCAATTCTTCAGAAAAAGAAAAAGCTTTCTTATCTTTATATATAATACGCTACCGTGGCTGTCCGTTTGTTTGTTTAGGATTTTAAATCATCTGTAGCTTGCAAACTGTTTCGCCTATTGACCTGAAATTTGGTACACATATACTACATTACGTCTACTGTTCACATTCAGGGTGATGACTGACCTCCATGGTTATTCCTCTTTTTATTTTTATTTTATTTTATTGTAGAATCAACTCTTGGCAGCGGCCAGCAGGGTGACCATGCAGCGCATGCATACAGGTGCTGTTCTCATCCCTACCACCTTCGCCATCAGTTCCCCTACCCCGTCATATCTTAAATCATTCTTGAGGCAGCTTGAAGACTTAAATGCCAGCTTCAGTGAAAAATTAAAGAAAACATACTAAGTACTAAGTAATTGCAACACAAGCACTGACTTAATCCGAGCACATTTCTCCAGTTTTGATGTCACTACATTGGTTACCTGTGTCATTTAGAATTGACTTAAAAATCCTGCTTATGGTCTACAAAGCCTTAAATAATCTCGCTCCATCTTATATTTCGAAATGTCTTATGTCACTCCAAATCGTTACCTTACATCCTCAAATGAGTGTCTGCTTAGAATTCCAAGAGCTAAACTTAAAAGAAGAGGTGAGGCGGCCTTCTGCTGTTATACACCTAAAATCTGGAATAGCTTGCCAATTGGAATTTGCCAGGCTAATACAGTGGAGCACATTACTTTAACATGGCTTTCTCATAGCTTCATTTTAGTTTAATCCTGATGTTCTGTATATTCAATTAATTATCATTATTATTTATGACGGCTTCAAAATCCGTACTAACCCCTACTTTCTCTCTTCTGTTCTTTTTCTGGTTTTCTGTGGTGGCAATCTGCACCACCACCACCTAATCAAAGCAGTGTGATGTCCCTACACTGATGGATTACACGGCCAGAAGTCCACATGACCATCATCATCTAGTTCTTCCATGAGAACACTGAATATAATGAGGACTCATTGAGGTCATTTATGTTAGGTAGAATTCCTAGAGGGGACTGGGTGGTCTTATGGCCTCGGAACTCCTGCAGATTTTATTTTTTTTCTCCAGCTGTCTGGAGTTTTTTTGTTTTTTCTGTCCTCCCTGGCCATCTGACCTTACTTTTATTGTATGTTAATTAGTGTTCCCTTATTTTAATTCTTATTTATTTTGTCTTTTTTCTCTTTCTTCATCATGTAAAGCACTTTGAGCTACATTGTTTGTATGAAAATGTGCTATACAAATAAATGTTGTTGTTGTTAATCAGTTTTAACTCAAAAAGATGTCGACAAAAGAAGAGAAGAAGCGGGCCACTAGGGTGGAGAAAAGAAGAGCTGCTCAGGAAGCAGCAAATGCATCAACCTCTGAGCAAACAAATGCTAAACATACAGAGAGAGTCTGAAAACTATGAAAGCTCAAATCAAGTGTATTCATTGCATGTTATTGTGCAGTGTGCTGTGACTGGTATTATACTAAAAATGATTTTTACTCATCCATCCATCCTCTTCCACTTATCTGAGATCGGGTCTTGGGGGCAGCAGCTTGAGCAGTGATACCCAGACTTCCCTCTCCCGGACACTTCTTCTAGCTCTTCCGGGGGAATCCCGAGGCATTCCCAGGCCAGCCAAGAGACATAGTCCCTCCAGCGTGTACTGGTTCTTCCCCGGGGACTCCTCCCGGTCAGACGTGCCTGGAACACCTCACCAGGGAGGCGTCCAGGAGGCATCCTGATCAGATGCCCGAGCCACCTCATCTAACTCCTCTCGATGCGGAGGAGAAGCTGCTCTACTCTGAGCTCCTCCTGGATGACTGAGCTTCTTACCCTATCCTTAATGGAAAGCCCAGACACCCTGCGGAGAAAACTCATTTCAGCCACTTGTATTCACGATCTCGTTCTTTCGGTCACTACCCTCAGCTCATGACCATAGGTGAGGGGAGGAACGCAGATCGACTGGTAAATTGAGAGCTTTGCCTTATGGCTCAGCTCCTTTTTCACCACGACAGACCGATGCAGAGTCCGCATCACTGTGGATGCCGCACCGATCCGCCTGGCAATCTCCCACTCCATTCTTCCCTTACTCGTGAACAAGACCCCAGGATACTTGAACTCCTCCACTTAGGGCAGAATCTCGCTCCCAACCCTGATAGGGCACTCCACCCTTTTCCGGCTGAGGACCATGGTCTTGGATTTGGAGGTGCTGATTCCCATCCCAGCCGCTTCACACTCAGCTGTGAACCGATCCAGTGAGAGCTGAACATCACGGCCTAATGAAGCAAACAGGACAACATCATCAGCAAAATGCAGTGACCCAATCCTTAGCCCACCAAACCAGACCCCCTCAATGCACTGGCTGCGCCTAGAAATCCTGTCCATAAAAGTTTTGAACAGAATCGGTGACAAAGGGCAGCTCTGGCGGAGTCCAGCTCTCACCAGAAACGGGTTCGACTTACTGCCGGCAATGCGGACCAAGCTCTGGCACCGATCGTACAGGGACTGAACAGCCCTTATCAGGGGGTCCGGTACCCCATACTCTTGGAGCACTCCCCACAGGATTCCCCGAGGGACACGGTCCAACGCCTTTTCCAAGTTCACAAAACACATGTATACTGGTTGGGCAAACTCCCATGCACCCTCCAAGACCCTGCCAAGGGTGTAGAGCTGGTTCACTGTTCTGCAATCAGGACGAAAACCACACTGTTCCTCCTGAATCCGAGGTTCAACTGTTCGATGGACCCTCCTCTCCAGGACCCCTGAATAGACTTTTCCAGGGAGGCTGAGGAGTGTGATCCCTCTGTAGTTGGAACACACCCTTCGGTCCCCTTTCTTAAAGAGGAGGACCACCACCCCGGTCTGCCAATCCAGAGGCACTGTCCCTGATGTCCATGCAATGTTGCAGAGGTGTGTCAATCAAGACAGTCCTACAACATCCAGAAATCCGGACGTATCTCATCTACCCTTGGGGCCCTGCCATCAAGGACTTTTTTGACCACCTCGATGACTTCAGTCCCAGAGATTGGAGAGCCCACCTCCGAGTCCCCAGGCTCTGCTTACTCATTGGAAAGCATGTTAGTGGGACTGTGGAGGTCTTCAAAGTACTCCTCCCACCAACCCACAACATCCCAAGTTGAGGTCAGCAGCGCACCATTCCCACCATATACAGTGTTGACACTGCACTGCTTCCCCCTCCTGAGACGCCGGATGGTGGACCAGAATCTCCTCAAAGCCGTCCGGAAGTTGTTCTCCATGGCCTCCCCAAACTCCTCCCACGCCCGAGTTTTTGCCTCAGCAACCACTGAAGCCACAGTCCACTTGGCCTGCCAGTACCTATTAGCTGCCTCCAGAGTCCCACAGGACAAAAGGGTCCTGTGGGACTCCTTCTTCATCTTGACGGAATCCCTCACTGCCAGTGTCCACCAACGGGTTCGGGGATTGCCGCTACGACAGGCACCAACCACCTTACGGCCACAGATCCGGTCAGCCGCCTCAATAATAGAGGAACGGAACATGGCCCATTCAGACTCAATGTCCCCCACCTCCCTCGGGATGTATGGTATGCCGTCTACCACCCCCTCCAGGGACTCCAAAAAAGGTGGGTACTCCAGACTGCTGTTCGGCGCATACGCACAAACAACAGTTAGGACCCGTCCCCCCACCTGAAGGCGGAGGGAGTCTACCCTCTCGTCTACTGGGGTAACCCCAATGAACAGGTTCCAAGTCGGGGGGCAATAAGTATGCCCACACCCACTCGGCACCTCTCACCGGGGGCAACTCCAGAGTGGTAGAGAGTCCAGCCCCTCTCAAAGAGATTGGTTCTAGAGTCAGGCTCCTTCCCCATCAGAGAGGTGACATTCCATGTCCCAAGAGCCAGCTTCTGTAGCCGAGGATCAGACCGCCAAGGTCCCCACCTTTGGCCACCACCCAACTCACACTGCACCCAACCTCCTTGGCCCCTCCTACAGGTGGTGAGCCCATGGGAAAGGGGACCCACGTTGCCTCTTCGGGCTGAGCCCGGCCAAGCCCCATGGGTGCAGGCCTGGCTCCAAGGGGGGGGGTGGGGGGGTGGGGGTTGACGGTGGTGGTGACCCGTGTCCGGGAGAGGGAAAACGCTGTCCAATGTTTTTATTCTTCATGATAGGTTTGCTGAATCGCTCTTTTTCTCATCTCTCACCTAGGACCAGTTTGCCTTGGATGACCCTACCAGGGGTATGAAGCCCCGGACAACAGAGCTCCTAGGATCATTGGGTCATGCAAACCCCTCCACCACGATAAGGTGGCGGTTCGAGGAGGGGGATTTTTACTCATTAAATCATTAATGGATGCCTCCACAGGTTCACCCACAATGATAAGTGTGAGTGTTGCAAAATACAAAATGGACATAGGACTTTTAAAACAAACCTTATCTTTTCTTATTTCACAGTGATTTGAATTGATTTTCGTTCAATTTTTTTCTTAAGTTTTGATCTTTGTCCTTCTGATGTTCTGAATAGATTTCAGTTTTTCTATTTATTTTTATTTTTGTTTTTGCTTTAACACAGGTAAAAAAAATTGCATGTCCCTGCAATGCCTTTTTGTTTTGTACGGTCAGTGCCATTTTGGGTAGCAGATGCTAAACCGTGGAAGTCTGTGTCCCAGTTCAAACATATCCTGTGTGCAGTTTCCTGCTTGGTTGTAGTTTGCAGTTTCCGGTTATCTGATTTGAAATTTTGGTTAACACTTTGGTTATGTGCTTCTTATACTTTGATCTCAAAAAGTTTTGACTTTGGCTCAGCCCTTTGACTAACTTTTAACTTCTTCTCCCTAAGTTTATTGCCCTTGTGGCTTGCCTTTTCTTCCTTGACTTGGCAATACACACAACAGAGACACAATAATTTGAAAAAATTATTATGGAAGGGGCACTTATTTCTTTATGTTTACTTTACTCAGGGGGACGGAATTTTGTCGGGACTCTCCAGGATTGGGATCGAACCATGCTGGAAGCAGTCAGGAGTCGGACTCTGTACTGTGCAGACCTCTACATTAATTCACTTACAGTTTAAGAGTTTAGGAGAAACTTTCGCTGTAGCACCAAGTGCTGAAAAAAAGATATAATGCTACTCATTTAAATCTACTATTAAAATGTTGTTTTTTTATTTCAATTAAAGATTTGCTTTTTTCCTATCAGTTTGACTACTTTAACATTATAGTCGTACTTTAATGGTGAGCTATCACAGGTCTAGTGTGATGGGTTCAATCCCACATCCAGTTGTTGTTTGTGTGGTGTAAGCATGTTCCCATGTCGGTGTGAATTTTTTCTTTGAGCTCTACCACATCCCTAAAGCTGCGGTGATTCCAAATTGATCCTGTGATAGTGTGACTGGACATGTGTATAAATAAGCCCTGAAATGGACTGGTAAGGGCTATTTCCTACCTTGTTCCCAGTGCTGGTGGGTTAAACACCAGAGCCCAACCCTAAACTGGATTAACCACTTTTGAGAATGTTGATATGTTGCATTATAATAACATTAAAACTTATGCTGATACCAAACCGTCTAGGACAAATTACTGTACATCTGCTCACTTGAAAACCTTTTGTCCACATAGGTGCTGTGTATTGTATCACATAAAAAGTTAGTATTATAAAATGGTATTTTACCATAACATACTCAGTTATGGGTTATCTTGAGGGTGGTTAATGTAAATCTTGTTGGGTGTCTATAAGGTGCCATTTAACACTGTACAACACACTGGTGAAACCCAGGACACCCCCATTGTCTAAAATGGGCTGGAGAAGCTCCTTTGAAGCAAGGCCTCCAAAATTTGATAAATAATATCTGTTACGTGTTGATGATTGCCTGTGGTTCGACTAATCTAATTTAAGCACTCGGTAAGGACTAAATAAGTGTTAGTTATGATCTGCTATTTAAGGACATATAATGCAAACAAAGTGTACTTACTATATTTCATGAATATATATGGTGATGGTGATATTTTGCTTTCACCACATTCAGAAAGTGTGCAGGAGTTTTTATTTTACAATGTGAGGACAAAAAAAATAACAGAAACAGCGATACCAAGATGAGAACACACCGGGGTTATTGAGTTTAGTACTAATATGTTATTGCAAACAGCTATTAAAGCATCCATGGGCTTCTTTTCCCTTGATAAAAATTTTGGCTTGCAGTTAAAGCAGCATTTGGGGCCGCATTATAAAGTGGAAATTTTTTAGTTTTTTTTTTTTACTTTTTACTTAGCTTCTTTTTGCTATGAAATCAACACAAGTTGCATGAAATTTGGTTTGGCAGAAACTCTTTTAAATAAAGGTAATACAAAGTCACAGCATATGTACAGCACATTCAACAATAGATTCAAGCACAGAGATAACAGACAGCAAGTGTAAAATGCAATGTCCGATCCTGAAGCACTTGAACATGAGATTTCAGCCTTTGTGATCAAATAAATATAATCACATCAATTGAAGATAAAATCAATAGCAACTGTAAAACACAGAAATACGAGCAATTTAATGTAATTTTGACATTCAACTCTGTGAAAAGATTTCCCGTTCTTGGATGCTGAAATGAAGATTTATTTACCCAAATGTGAGCACAAACAAAAATAAATGAGAGATGGAAATGTATTCTGTCTAGAGGTAAAAATTAAGGTCAGCAGATATCAAAATAGCACAACTAAAGTTCTGATAACAGGTCTTACTGGGGAAAAGGACAGAGACCAGTTTTATATGGACACCATATACCAGTTATTCATTTTAATAGTCGCTACAGCAGCAGCCATACATGCCAACTTAGAGGGACAACTTAAAGTACTTACATCTTTAACTTGTTATAGGGAGGCGGAAATCCTTACAGATACGAGGAGAATATTAAAACTGCAAAAATGCAAGCGAAACAAGGCATCAAGAGGAGCCTCGTTAAAAAACTTTACATAAATTCTAGCATGAACGTATGTGAACACCAAAAAAACAGGAAAATGTGAATGCCAAAAAAAAAAAAAAAACTGATTTATAAAACTTGGCATACACATTTCTACACAATGCCCTTTATAAATCATAATTACTTTACAAATGTGCATAGGTGAAGGTGTTCCTCAAATGCTGCACTGATACAACCATATATGAAGTGTGCAATATCAATTATAAAATTATCTGCCCCACAATGCTTATTCTCATGTGGACAAAAGTGGCAGCACTATGAGGATTATGTTATTTGAATTCTCCAGTGCCTTAAATACCATCCAGCCATCGCTGTTAAGGGGTAAATTCTGAGATATGGAGCTGGATGAGTCTATGGTGTTCTGGATAATGGATTATCTGTCAGGCAGACTGCAGTTTGTGAGACTCAAGGGCTGTGTTTCTGATGTGGATGTGAGCAACACTGGAACGCCACAAGGAACAGCCCACTCTCCTTTTCTCTTGACTCTGTACACCTCAGACTACAAATATAACACCAGGTCATGTCACTTGTAGAAATTCTCACGTGATTCTGCACTTATAACGTGTGGATAAGACAGAATATAGCAGTCATGTGGAGAACTTTTTTCATGATGCAAATAGAATTGTGAACAACTCATAATCTACAAAACCAAGGAACTGGTTCTTGACTTTCACCACAGCAAAGAGCTTCTATGCCCGGTCATTACACAGGGAGTGGATGTAGAGGTGGTCCACTCCTACAAATACTTGGGGGTCTACATTAATGACTGTTTGGACTGGTCTCGGAACACAGAGGAACTATATATCTTTTTCCTGAGGAGACTGTGTTCCTTTAACGTGGGAAGTGACATCCTTCACATCTTCTATAACTCTGGGACAGCCAGTGCAATTGTCTACATTGTGGTGTGCTACACTGGTAACATTACTTTAAGAGAGGCCCACCAAATCAACAAGCTAATTAAAAGGTCAAACTCAGCTATAGCATTCACTCTGGACCCCCTGGAGATAGTCGCAAATGAGAGAGTTAAAACAAAACTCAGTACTATTATGAACAATTCTGCACATCCTCTCTCTGACACACCAAAACTGAGGACTTTAAGCCAATGAATTACACAGCAGAAGTGTGTCAAGAAACAATATGGGGGCTTCTTTATACCAACAGGAATATATCTGCATAATGCATGTGAGTGTGACTGCCAAGTCAGAAGTATTCTTTTTTTATGTTTCTTACTTTTTAGTCATTCTGGTGTGTGGTGTATATTTATTTATTTACGTATTTACTTTTATACATATTTATGTTATTGCCCTGCGGTGGGCTGGTGCCCTGCCCGGGGTTTGTTTCCTGCCTTCCGCCCTGTGTTGGCTGGGATTGGCTCCAGCAGACCCCCGTGACCCTGTAGTTAGGATATAGCGGGTTGGATAATGGATGGATGGATATTTATGTTATTATTTATTTAAAGAGCTTCTGTAAAAAGGCAAATGACAAATAAAATTTTATCTATCTATCTAGCCTCATTTGCTGGCTAAGTAGCCTGACACAACAAGACCCCATCACCTGCATTCAAGAGTATCTGGCTATGCTCTGCAACTGAGAGTGCAACATCATGCGTGGCAGTACAGTGCCTCTCTTCTGCATTCTGTGGGTCAGGGAAAGGTGTAAGGCACCAGCATCTGAGCAGGTAGCCACTATTACCTGACACATTTTATGAAATGATTGTTGTTACTAGGAATAGTTCAGGCCTTTTGAAAAACTGACACTTCAGGTAGTTACCTTACCAATAAGCCAGCCACCAAGAACAATAAAATTAGGTCTGACAAAGCTACTTTCCCTCAAAATAAATGAATTATAATTTGACCCAGGCACATGAGCCGCAACATTTGTCATTTTCACAGATGACCCTATGCGTTAATGAAATGTCACTGGTAATGGTTAACAAAAGCAGATTCATTCCTGCTAGATGCCCTTATTGCAATATGAGTGCAGTAAACTACTTGGATTAAATTAAGAGGGACAGACACTGAGGCAAATTGCCTTTTTATTTTAGCAAAAACATGTTATGTTTAATGTCTGTGCACTCACACTATATGAAAATTAGATGTAGTGCCTCGCTGGTTGGTTAATGGCTTCCAGCAGAGTGGGCATGATGTAGTGAAGCTTGGCAGAGATATTTGCGACTTGTTGACCAATTCCCTGAGAAATGACAACAGGTAGCTGGTATAAACTGACATAAAGCCAAAAATATTTTTCACTGCAAATACGCAGCATTGGCTAATTAAAAGGGAACTAAAATACAGTCTGTTCATACATCATATTCATCATTTTTGAAGTATAATATATTTGTCACATCAGTGCACATTCTAATAACAGCTTGGTGATATATATTATGCATGTGAGTTGTTATTTATTTGGTTTGACTACACTTTCCTGCTTGATCAAGAGTGTCATCGTTTCTCTATTTCACCAAAATGGTGTCTATAGAATTGTTCAGAGTTGCCATAAATATACACACGATCCTCCATCAAGTTTTCTTTTATAAATTCCGCTTTTTTGTGTGGGAAGTTGTGTATGCACATTTTGAGTCTCTTTTTGTGATTACACAAATTTTATGAATGAGGCATGCGGAACTGAACTGATGAGTTGGCAACACCATGTACCATGCCACAATCCAACTCCACATATCCTGCTCCAGATAGAAGATAAGTAAATAGGGATATTTGTACCTCTCCATCTTTCAATAGCATTTACTATCTTTTTTCTTTTTTTTTAAATTTCATATAGTCTTTATAAAAGTTCATCGTTCATTTGCAAATTGCATACAACAATAATCTGTAAATCAATGAATACATGAAGCATGAAAGCTTTAGAAAATGAAACATCAGCCCAAAGTCTTTGACTCATGGACTTCTTGTTTCCTTCCTGCATTAATTTAATTGAAAATTTTATTTTTACTTATTTGTCCTACTATTTTCTCATAAAATTTTAAAGTGTAAGTGTAAAAACCATACATTTATCAAGCTTAAAAGTACTGTAATTGGGACCTGGAGTGATATTAAATGCAAGTAAACAATCTTTTTATGTATTAGTCAAAGTAAGCAAGTAAAGCCTGGACTTGGAATGATGGGCAGCAGGTTCAACATCCCTCCCGGAACTAAGCTAAATTTTACACCTCCTTTTGCCATGTTAATACCTTGCATTTCTTTAACTTTACATTTTCAGTTTGATATCTACCTTTGTATTTCACTTTTAATTTATTCATGATGCTGCTCCAATTATATGGACACTCTTGTAAGATCCTATGATCCTTCTCAACCACTCAGGTCTGCTACGGTTGAATGACGTCTGGTGATGCCACCACTGCGTGGTATTCAGTCTCAGTCCAGACTCGCTTCATGTGTAGCTCCTATTTTGCGAAATGAGCTGCTAATCACCATTTGCAATGCTGACTCTCTCAATGTGTTTAAAAAAAGTTTGAAGACTCATTCTTGGTGAGTTTCTGTCTAACGGAGCTCTTAGGTTTTGTAACTTTGGAATTGTAACTTGCTTGTATTTTATTTTGAGCTCCTCAGCTGTGATGATTATTTTTGAACCTTGTTCTGTAACACTTGTTCCCAAACAAGTATACTCGATTATGTTGACCTCCTTTTGTAAGTTGCTTTGGATAAAAGCGTCTGCTAAGCAAATACATGTAAACATGAACACCATTAGGAGCAAGCCGGATATCGTTTTTTTTTAATCAATATTAATTCTATTTGCTCCTAAATGTCATTGTTGTTGTGGCTTTATATGGGCTGCACCCTGACTTTCATAATAACCATAGTCATTGATGGTTGCGTGCTTAGGCTCCTCTTGGGGAATGACATAATTTTATCAATGTTTTAAAAGAAGACTACATATTTTAAGACTAGTTATAGTGCCAACTTATTATACATTTAGTGTTCAGGCAGTAAAATAGAAATACCAAATCGTCTTGAGTATTCTTTTTGTTTTTGAATTTCCTGCCTTGTTTTGAGTTTCAATTCTTGGTAGCTTTTCAATTTTATCAAAGGGTCTTACTATCCACCCATTAACAAAACATTTCCTTATCTCTACTACACTCTAATAAAATACTGTTTAAGAAATTCACACTATGCTGAAAATAATAAAATAATTTTATGAGTAATTTCCTTTCACATACCCAGAGACGTGTACTGTAGGTGTGGATACCCTGAAATGCTTCGGAGACCTGCCCAGGATGTTTCCAGCCTTGCATCCCATGCTGCTGAGATAGGCTCTGACGTCTTGTGACGCTAAACTGGAATTAAATAACTGGGACAGTTTATTTAATGTATGAATGTTTTGAGGACCAGCTGACCTTGACTGGAATATTTCAATGCACTTCTTTATATGATAATACACTTTTTTTCTTTATAATGATACCAAAATGGGCAGCAAATCAGTGACTTTTCAGGCCTCAGTCAAAGCATTACCTACAGTATTATACATATCTCACAGGGGATTGGCATAAATCAAACCGTAAATAGGGTAAATGGTTTTAATTGAGGATTGTGACCATTTTCTAGCCACTTAAATGTCCAAATCACTGCGCTGCTGTCTCTTGAATCATCAGTGTTAATTCTGAGATTAAAGGCACTGTCATGTAATGATGAAGAACACCCTAGAGGTTTATTCCAAAAATGCACAATCAGCTAATGAAGAAAAAAAGTAAAAACAGCGTGAGGCTCAGAACAAGTTATAAAATTTACAGTAAAGGTGGATCACTTTAAAGCGACCTAGCACATCCATTTTTAGATATCAACAATTTTTAAATGAATATGACACCATGTTAGATGTAGACACTTATGTTTTAAATTTATGATTATTCATGAGAGACATTCTTTTGGTCTGGTTGCAGGCCTTTTGTTTAAATGGTATAATCATTTTAAACTTGTATCAGCTGATTGATGGAATATGAGTTTTATATATTTGTGATTTTGAATTGTTTTTTGTTGTATCTTGTGATCCTTTGTTTTACCCTGACAATACACATGCATGGAAAACTACAGAAATAAGAAGAATATGCTTACTTTTATCGTTGTGAGGAAGCTTATGCTGAGCTTCAGTACACTTAGAAAATTGGTCTGGAATGTAGGAGATGAAAGCCAACAGGAAGATTTAAAATAGAGTGAGAACAACAGAAGTCTGGAAACAAACCAGGCAAGTAATCAAAAATTGAAAGATGATCCAGAAATTCGAAAATTAAAATGAGTGTTGTTTTTCTATTAATCGGGAATGTAAATTTTGAACTAGAAAACAGTGAAAGAAAACTCCATGACATAACAGCACATGAGTTAGAAATGTCAGCTGGAAGTTGTGATGAAAAGCAACCAGAAGATGTGGCAAAAACATTTTCAAGGATGTGGTCAATGTTGTGGCCAAGAGCGTGTCCTAGTAGATGGCATAATATGACTACAACTGATTGCTTTTTAAAAAAATCCAACACTGTGTGTGTTCATTTATGGACTGAACAGCTTTTTCTTAGTGGTTAGTGAAAATGATTCACATGAAAATGAATTTGTTGTGAAACTCAGCATTCTTAAATTAAACTTGGGCAATGAGTCAAGAAGAAAGGCATTTAGTCTGTCTCTGGAAGTATTAACAGGAATTAATTTCGCAAATGCCTCTCATTTAATAAATTAAGTAACTAAAGAAAAAACTGTCACGTTATGATAATTATAGCAATCTCGGTCATAAAGATGCATCGGAGTCAGAAAAGAAATTCAAAGCTCTGTGGCATAAGGAGCAATAGTCAACCTCGGGAATCAAGACACAGTAAAGGGCAGTTGCTACATAATGGCCTGCGTGTGGGGCAGTGGCTTTCTGTGAGTTTGCTGTGGTGAGTGGTCGTAGTTGCCCTTTGCAGAAACCAGTAGTAGTCACCCATCATGTTGTGGTTAAAGTGGCCCTTGTTTCCATAACAGAAATATCCTTCCATCCATCCATTTTCCAACCTGCTGAATCCGAACACAGGGTCACGGGGGTCTGCTGGAGCCAATCCCAGCCAACATAGGGCACAAGGCAGGAACCAATCCCGGGCAGGGTGCCAACCCACCGCAGGACACACACAAACACACCCACACACCAAGCTCACACTAGGGCCAATTTAGAAACACCAATCCACCTAACCGAACCCAGGTCCCCAGGTCCCCAGGTCTCCCAACTGCGAGGCAGCAGAGCTACCCACTGCGCCACCGTGCCGCCCTAACAGAAATATAAGGGTGGGATTTCTTTCCATATTTATCACTTACGTCATCCAAATTTGGTGGAAAAAAATCCAGATGCAATTTTAATCATACACAAATAACAGTCTGAGTGATGATTTGTTTGTTTTTGTCATTCAAAAGCTGTGTATGCCCAGAAGCAGATATAAGGTGCCCAACTTCATCCTGTCCTCCAATTTGACATTCAAAATAATACTTGAAAGCAATTGTTACCCCTTATCAGATTCTTGTGCTGATCAAGCAGAGTATATAGTCAGGTCCATAATTATTTGGACAGTGACAAGATTTTCATAATTTTGGCTCTGTACACCACCACAATGGATTTGAAATAAAGCAATCATTAAGTGACCAAAGTGTAGACTTTTAGTTTTAATTTATACAAAAAATATTGTATGATCCATTTAGGAATGACAGACAATTTTATATATGGCTCCCCTATTTTAAGGGGCTTAAAAGTATTTGAACAAACTAACATAATAATAAATATAATGATCATTTTCAATATTTGGTTGAAAATCCTTTACAGTCAATGCATGAAGTCTAGAACCCATGGCCATCTCCAATTGCTGGGTTTCCACCCCAGTGATACTTTGCCAGGCCTTAACTGCAGCTGTCTTCATGTACTGCTTGTTTGCTGGACTTTCTGTCATCAGTTTTGTCTTCAGTAAATGAAATGCATGTCCAATTGGGTTGACGTCAGTTGATTGACTTGGCCTTTGAAGAATCTTCCACTACTTTGCATTGAAAGGCACTTGGTTTGCTTTCACAATAGGTGTTGACTCATTGTCCATCTGTACTGTGAAGCATCATCCTATCAGTTTTGCAGCATTTGGCTGAGTCTGAGCAGATAGTATAGCCTTATACACTTCAGAATTCATCCTGCTACTTCTGCCAGCAGTCATATCATCAATAAACACCAGTGACTGACTTCGGTTGGCAGTCAGGTATGCCCGTGCCATAAAACTGCCTCCTCCATGTTTCACGGATAATGTGGTGTTCATCAAATTATGAGCCATTTCTTCTATTCTCCATACTCTTCTCTTTCCAACATTCTGGTATATATTGACCTTAGCTTCTTTTGATCAAAGAAAATTGTTCCAGAACTAATCTGCTCTTCTTATGCTTGAGGTTTGCCAGTGGAATGCACCTTGTGGTGAACCCTCTGTCTTTACTTTCAAACTTCATGAAGTTTTCTCTTGATTGTAGATTTTGACAGTGACAGCTCTACCGCCCAGAGAGTGTTCATGGTTTGGCCAAGTATTGTGAAAGGGGTTATACTTCACCAAGGAAAGAATTCTACAACCACCCAGCACAATTGTCTTCCATGATTGTCCAGGCCTTCTGGAGTTGCTGAGCTCACCAGTGTGTTCCTTCTTTTTAAGAATGTTCAAAATGGTTTATTTGTCCACTCCTCATGTTTCTACTATCTCTCTAAAGGGTTTGTTTTGTTTTCTCTGCCTAATGATGGACTGTTTTTTCTTGCATGGACAGCACTTTGGATCTCATATTGAGAGTTCACAGTGACAGCTTCCAAATGCAAATTCCACACTTGGAATCAATTCCAGACCTTTTACCTGCTTAATAGTTAATGAAATAATGAGGGAACTGCTCACACCGGACTATGGAATAGCTTGTCAGTCAAATGTTCAAATATTTGTGAGCCCTAAAAATATGGGGACCATGTATAAAAATGGCTGTCATTCTTAAATGGATATCTTAAACGATATTTTTGGTAATCCCCTTAAGATAAAGTTAAAAGTCTACACTTTAGTCACATAATGATTGCTTTATTTCAATACCATTGTGGTGGCATACAGAGCCAAAATTATGAAAATTGTCACTATCCAAATATTTTTGAACCTTAAGATGTGGATGTTCTAGGCAAATCCTGTGTTAAGATTTGGAATCAGCAAACTCAATTTATTATATAGTACGTGTTTTACCACCAGTAGCAAAGTTTTTGTTAACCGGGGTTATTGCAGTAAGGTTGGGAGCATGCGCTGATAGTAAGTTTACTACTTATTTAATTTTTATACAATAGCACCATCTGCTGGGAAGTAGAGGGATAGTGCCCCACTTTCCCTAAATGCAGAGACACCATTGGCAGGGACTTCACTCCTGTGAAGATTGTGAACATGTGGATCAAACATCCAGTATTAAGCTCTCCTTTCCTTGCATCCCCTTAAAAGACTGAGCCTGAAACCAGACCCCCAGAGTATTAAAGATATCTAAAAGGTTTGGGTGAAATTATGACATTCAGTGAAGCAGCAATTAAGTAGAAAAATCAAGCTTTTGCCCCTGATGTTGTTGTGCAAAATCCTAAATGGCTGCTCCAAAGCCTGGATTCTCTGTAAATGCTTTGGTTCATATAAATTTCATTTAAATTATATTGTAACTATTAGACAGACCACATGCTCCAAATGTTGAATGAACGACATACTGTATATAAAGTGTACACAGTCATACAGTGAACATGACACTGTTGTTCTAATTCTCTGAGACTAAATAAATGGCCTCCAGTCATCAGCAGCCTGAGGACTCCTATAGCAAGCAGAACTGAACTATTGCAAATGTTCAATAATGACAATAAAAATGCAGGTGATACTAAGAATATTGCCTATTTATTTTTGCAAGGAAATTGTTAATTACTCTTCATGCCAAAATATTACAATTACTCTGGTCTGACTTGAAATGGTAGGATGCAGATTTTTGTATAAACTGCATATAATGAACGCGCAGTACACATGCAGAGCGTTGTTACTCACTGAATATAAAGTAATTGCGGTGTTGTCAATGCACCCTTATTTTTGAGCTGTACCAGAAAGATTGATGGCTTGCTTGCTTTTCTTGAATATTCCAGCCCAGCATTCAATGTCCTGCTGGTCCAACTATGATTCTTGATAGAGAGCCTTCACTGGAAAAGGTGTGCATTTTTATTTTCTGGGAGTGAAATGACAAAGTAGTGCCCTTATTCAGACAGGCAGCCAATGTGAACTACAAGCACTTTAAATGTTGATTAAAATTACATGACTTTGGATTTAGCATTAAATTATAAGACCCCAATCAAAGGTACAGTGTCCCAAAATCACACAAGCGAGTGATAGCCAACCTGCAAGCCAGTACCAGTAAGTGAATTGCAAGCAGGAAGAAGGAAAAAAAATCCATTAATTCAAACCAGTAGGCTGATGCTTGAATATAAATTCAACTGTGGATGGTAGTTATTTCCAAGCACGCTATAATCTTTGTGGAAAAAAAAAAAGCATTGAGGCACACTTTATCGTAAAAAGTAGAACAGAAGTATATTTACAATGAACTTATAATAAATATCCTCTTCTCAGATTTTTTTTTTTTTTTTTTTTTTGAGGAGCAGGAACTGCACCCAGTCAGTCACTACAGAGAGCCACCGATAGCATGACAGAAATTGAGGGGGACGGCGAGGCAGATGTGGGCTGCTCGGAGCACTGTCAGAGAGGAATGATTAATGAATGGAGGCCCCAACTGAGGCTAACCTTTGGAGAGCTGAGCAGGACATCTGCAGAACTGTCAGCGCTCTGACAAGGACAGAGCTGAACAACCAATTATTTCGCCATCACTAAGGTGGGCTGTCAGCTTAATCCCAGCCATTCACTTAGGCAAGGACAGGCAAATTTCTCCTTTACATAGCTGCACAGCCAAAATAGCTTTAACTCTTCAAGTGCCACTTTTGTCACCACATGTATGTGGACAAAGCAGATAAAAAAACAAATTAAAAACCAAAATTACACATGTATTGTGCCAGTAAAGTTTATAAAATTCAAATAGTCACCAAGAAGCCATACTATGGGCCAGACCTTAAATGATCAGTAAATAAATAAATATAACACCAATTAAATACAATGACGTTACAGCTTATCATTCAAAGGAAATTTGCCTACAGATTTACTGTGGGGCACCAGTCACTTGGCTTCAGATGTACTGCATTCAGGACACAACTCACACGCCCTCAGATTTTCATTTGGTGCCATCTGTAGAATTCATGAAAATAGATAATAAAAATTCTGTAGACATGATGAGAAACAGCCAAAACCGTTAATAAGATTTTCATTTACTCTGGTCAACGAAAACATATTAACCACTTACGTAGTGTAATGTAAACATCCTAGCAATGTAGTTATCCATTTTTACATAATTTAAAATTAAACAATTAAAGTATTTAATATTTTCAAAGAAAGAAAAGAGAGTTAAATGTATTGTGCATTTGTTGGCAAAAACAACTAAAACAATAAGATAGATAGATAGATAGATAGATAGATAGATAGATAGATAGATAGATAGATAGATAGATAGATAGATAGATAGATAGATAGATAGATAGATAGATAGATAGATAGATAGATAGATAGATAGATAGATAGATAGATAGATAGATAGATAGATAGATAGATCTTCCATGTCCTTGGCCTCTTTTGACTTTGTTGTAAAGATCTTATTTATTTTTTGCACTGAATCCAAGTCATTGTTACAGGGATTTCTATTTTAAAACATAGTCTACATTATTAATACACATTTTACAAGAATTGATGTAAATAGTCAGTATACTACTACTAGGCAGGGTCTGCCGCTAGAGGAAAACGTTGGTGTCACTTTGTTAGCAGCTGCTTGATGGCAATGACACCACAGATAAGCAATTGATTGTCTTCCCAGATGACACTGTTACTATACTGTATATTATTTCATATTTAAGGCTACATTATGAACTTGGTGTAATTAATTTCAGGTAGGTTCACCAATCTAACCCTGGCTAGTGCTTTAGTGCAGTACCTACATGGCATAACCGCTCATTGCATACATTCAGCATTCTCTGAAGATTAGTGTAGTACTATTACTGACGATATTTTTACTATATAATAATTGACATCAACATAAGTGAAGCATTTTCAGTCTTTCATGCAAGAAAGAACTGAAGTATGCCATGCACTTCAACCATTTATATATAGAAGCTCTACAATATTTAAGTATAGGGAACAAAAAGGTTAAATTCATTTCCTTGAGTTTGACAGTGAATCCATGTCTATCCTGGGTGTTCAAATTGCTGCAGACAGAGTCGTGTATTTCATGGAGTACAATGATACTGTATGGGTTTCAAAAAGTGGCTCGGCTTGCATTTGAATGGAGAGCTTCCAGGTTCAATTTCACTTTCAATTATGCTATTTTGTCTAGGTGGTGTCAGCAACCCTCAGTTAGACAACTGCAATAGAAAATGGGTGGAAGGATAAGTGAATAGCATCAAGACATAACTGTTATGTTTGTCAATAGCTTTGAAAAGAGGTAGCTTTCAAACAAATAATATTAGGTTTGTAATAAATAGCATAACATAAGATTTGCATAACCACTTAATCTAATTTAGGGTCATACATGCTAAGATTTTTTTAATTATTTGCATTTATCAAATGAATCTATGTATAATTATTATTACATTTTCATGATATGTATAAGAATATTATACCGTCATGCCTAATAATCCAAAGATAACTAGGATATCTTTGAATAAATATCATTTTCTTGGAACAGCATGAGGCCACAAGATAGATGTATGTTTTATAAAAAACATTCTTCCTTAGGACTGCATTTTTACTTTACACCATTTTGCATTGCAGTGGCCAAAGTGTAGTTCTGAATCAAAACAGACAAGACCTCTCCTGACGTCATAACAGAATGGTGAATTGAATTCAGTTTGATATTTACCTATATTCTGTACCTATACATCTGTCTTAAGGTGCCAAAAACAATACACACACACACACACACACACACACACACACACACACACATATATATATATATATATATATATATATATATATATATATATATATATATATATATATATATGTATGTATATATATATGTATATACAGTGCATCCGGAAAATATTCACAGCGCATCACTTTTTCCACATTTTTTTATGTTACAGCCTTATTCCAAAATGGATTAAATTCATTTTTTTCCTCAGAATTCTGCACACAACACCCCATAATGACAACGTGAAAAAAGTTTACTTGAGGTTTTTGCAAATTTATTAAAAATAAAAAAACTGAGAAATCACACGTACATAAGTATTCACAGCCTTTGCTCAATACTTTGTCGATGCACCTTTGGCAGCAATTACAGCCTTAAGTCTTGTTGAATATGATGCCACAAGCTTGGCACACCTATCCTTGGCCAGTTTCGCCCATTCATCCTTGCAGCACTTCTCAAGCTCCATCAGGTTGGATGGGAAGCGTCGGTGCACAGCCATTTTAAGATCTCTCCAGAGATGTTCAATTGGATTCAAGTCTGGGCTCTGGCTGGGCCACTCAAGGACATTCACAGAGTTGTCCTGAAGCCACTCCTTTGATATCTTGGCTGTGTGCTTAGGGTCATGGTCCTGCTGAAAGATGAACCGTCGCCCCAGTCTGAGGTCAAGAGTGCTCTGGAGCAGGTTTTCATCCAGGATGTCTCTGTACATTGCTGCAGTCATCTTTCCCTTTATCCTGACTAGTCTCCCAGTTCCTGCCGCTGAAAAACATCCCCACAGCATGACGTTGCTACCACCATGCTTCACTGTAGGGATGGTGCCAGGTTTCCTCCAAACGTGACGCCTGGCATTCACATCAAAGAGTTCATTTTGGAATAAGGCTGTAACATAACAAAATGTGGAAAAAGTGATGCGCTGTGAATACTTTCCGGATGCACTGTATATATGTATGTGTATACGTGTATATGTGTGTATGTGTATATGTGTATATATACTGTATGTATATATATATATATATGTATGTATGTACAGTATATGTATTACAAACCAAACTCCATTATATATGTTCATATGCTTCTGTCAATAAGGTTAATTCCAACAGCGCTGAACATGAGACAGGAACTAAAGCCTGAATGGATTTCCTGGTTGCAACAATTTTGTTTCTGTTTTTATGTTTTGAAGTTGGTAACACTCTAGTTTAGATACTGTAAAAATGCATACTATTACTCTTTTACTCTCAAGCAACAAGGCCTTAAAAATGCATTCTTTTGGTTCTAATTATGCTTATAAAGCATCAGTAATTTGGGTATTTGTCTTGGGGTGGTGTGCGTCATTTTATATATTAGAAACATTATTTAAGAATATGAAGGATTCTCACGTCTTAAACTGAAGTAATGTAATATCACGAGAAATATATCTCACTTAAACCACTTCTGACCATCCCAAAGTGAAGTACTTAGCTGTGCATTACTGCATTTCTGGTAGTCATTTATACAGAAATATAAGTAATACAGTATTTTTAAACCATTACTAACTGTCATCTGTTCTGTTTCTTTTTTCGGTATCTAGATGTGGGACTTGGTGCTACTGTTCTACTGCCTCATCTTAGATAAAGTGGTGTTGAATTCATTGACTGGAAAGTGGAAGTGGACGACCAGTACAGACTCTGCTATAGAAAACCCAAGAAAGGGTAGGCAGCCAGTTGGCTGAGGTCTCCAGGACTGTGACCACATAAGAATTTGCATTTGACTTTCAGTTTTCCAATTTAATCTCAGCCTTTGTCAACTGGCCATGGCTCATTAATCAATTAATGGATAGTATCATGCATGTGCTCCAGAGAGTTCCTCAACCAGTTCATCTGAAGTAAGCAGTTCTACTTTTGGCTGAGAGGGGGTGCTGCACTAATGGTCTCCTCTCCCTTTTCCACAGCCTAGAAAACACACCCTGTTAGGGCAACCAAGCCCAGCAGTATAGTCCTTCTGGTCCCTTGGACTTAAAAAGCAGAACCCCAGGAAGGTGGTATTGACTTGAGAAGAGCTCAGACAAGTGATTACTTGAATTGACTTTGAGTACATTTAATCTGATAACATTTCAGTTCTTTCGAGCCTGAGCTGTTTTACTGTCAGGATTATTTCTGTTGTCATTTTCCCTTTTTTTTCAGTTCTGATATAAACAGGGTTACCGAGGTGGTTCCCCAAATTTTTGCATTGTTTAACCTGCTTCCTCACCACTAGTCACAACAGTTATTGTTGGTTTCCATTTATGTTTGATCAGTTTCTAACTTGTTCCCTCTGTGTTTCAACAAATCTGTATGTATATGGGTACCAGTTCTGTAATTTGTAATTACTATAATCTATACTTGTATTTTAACTGAAAATTATTCATAGCACTCTGCATCTGCACTCAGTGAAAAGTGCTTTACAAAAAATAAGCTGTAATTTTAATTGTAGGTTGAGAAGAATAACCACTTTACTGATGCTTTGTAAGTTTGATTACACCAAAAGAACACTTTGTTAAAGGAAAACTCCACCCAAAAATAATATTTTTTATATGTTATTTATCCTATGTAGTTTGAAGTGATTGCTGAGAAAAATATCTCGTACTTTCATGGAGAACGTACATAACAAATTTATGACCAAAAGTGACATCTCATGTTACTCATGTCACATAATCCACCCACGTCATCCCCTCATTCATTGGTCAGGAGTCCTGTCTTCAATTCAAAAGTCTGATCCCATATGAAGGAACTTCCTATTTGTAGACTGCTTTCATTTTCCAGAGTTGCTCATTGTGAGCATTCAATTGAATGACTTGATGTGTCGACTACACAACACAGGTAACATGGTATTTCTTTCAAGGATGTTTTTGATACAGTTTGCAATTGACTCTTTTCTATTTGATTATTTGATTTTGATGATGTCTTACACCTCTGATATTTTCGGCCTTATTATGTTGCCTCATGTTGCAAAATTTCTTCCTTTGTTTAATGTTTTGTAAACCTTTACCTGTCTTTCTCTTTTGACTTCTACATGTACTCGCGATTATTCTTTCTGAATCATCGACTTTATGACTTTATTATCATTCTTCACTTAAAGTCAGAGCTTCCAGAAGCAGCCTGTCATACTTAACACGGCATCATACCACATCATAGTCTACAACTCAAGTATTCCTCTTTAAGATCGTGTGCTGAAAGCATGAGTGTGAAGGGCTGGTACATGACCGACAGAATGCTAGAATATAAGCCATCATTCAAGCTCATCCTTCTACTTCTATTGCACCTCTCATTATATGACTGAATATTACAACATTAGAAAAATGTAGACAAAAAAAGGCCATTCCGCCCAATAAAGCTTTCCAGTCTTATCCACTTAATTCCTCCAAAATAACATCAGGTCAGATTCTAAAGGTCTCTAAAGTACTACTGCCTACCACACTACTTGGTAACTTATTCCATGTGTCTGTGGTTCTATGTGTATGTAATCAATATTGCATAGCATCAGGTACAGACATAATGAGTCCTGAGCAAACATCAGGAAAAAAGAACCAGGGGCCTCATGCATAACGGCGTGCATAGAATTCGCACTATAACATGATCTAAGCACAAAAGCGGAAATGTGCTTACGTACAAAAAAATCCAGATGCATAAATCTGTGCAAATGCCAGCTTCCACGTTCTTCCGCTACATAAATCCCGGTCAGCATGAAAAGTAACGCATATGCACACGCCTGCTGGTCCCGCCCCGACTCCTCCCAGAATTATGCCTCTTTGAATATGCAAATCAATATAAATAGCCCTTAAGCTCAGTGATCTGTTTAAAGACAATGGCATAAGCACGAGGGAAAATAGAATTTCAGCGAATACCAAGGAAAAACGTACTATTTGTTGGTTTAAACAGTGGTATAAACAAAAAAAGGAAGTTGATTGAATGACATAGCGTGTTGGAGAAACTCGAAAGCTCAAGTTCACAAAGTCGCACAGTGCCCGAAATAAAAAGAAGTTGTCAGATATCAAATTCGCCGTGAAAAGGTGAGTCGTAGTCCACCGTCTGAGTGTCATATGAAAGCTTATTAGGGTACAGAAAAAAAAAGGCACACAGTGGGAAAAAAGCACGAAATGTCAACTTTAATCTCAAAATTTCCACTTTAATCACGTAGATTATTTTGTCAATAAAGTAGAACATCATAAACTTCATCTTAAAATTGTTTAATTTACTAGTTTCTCAAATCCCATCGTAACTAAAGTAGTACGTTAAATTCTTTGTTTTGTGTTTGATCTTCTATGTGCTCTATGTGTGTGAATCACTACGTGCTTTCTCTTCCTCCGACAGGACACAGAATCCATTACATTCATGATATTACAGCTCTCTGAATAATTAAAATACTGAGATGTATACGTGATATCATTTCCTTGATGATAGGAGTTAAAGCATGTTATTAAACATGAGAACACGGTGGCCCAGTGATTGTTCATGTCTCATGTAAGATGCTTGCTGCGCCATGCGCGACCTTCAATGAAATACTTTATTGTAGCAGTACTGTCTCTTTCAAACGTACTAACCTCCAATTCCTGTCCTTACTTTTCTTTCTCCAAATACCCAATCGCCATACAATCAGCTCTGTAATAGACGTTAAGCAATCTGTACGCATAGAACGCCGATTCTCCAAAACTTTTAAGGGACATTAAAATATCTTTGTAGTACATGTTTAATTATTCTATCCATCTATCCATCCAGTGTCACGTCAGCACTAGCAAGAATACAGCACGAGGCAGGAACAATCCGTGAACGGAGCACCAGCGGCTCGCTAGCGCTGCGCCACTGTGTCCTCACATGTTTAATTATTAACAATATACATTATTTAAATGAAGTTAAAGTTTTATCTGTATAATATAATAAACAATATTTTGCTGCATTTCATCTTAAAAATGATATTGTCATCATATTGTAAATACGCGCTTTATAAAGTGGCTCAGGTTGTATAATATTATAACTGTAGTGCAAGTTTACAGTGAGGTGATTGTACTTATAAGTACAAACAGTTCTACAAAGAGCACTTGATGGACTGATTGACTGCGTTTAGAGTTCTTGGGATGAAACTGTTTCTGAACCACGAGGAAAGGCTCTGAAGCGTTTTTCGTATGAGAGCAGTTCTATAGACAGCATGGCTGAGGCAGCATGTGCTTGATGCTGTATACCATAATTCTCTTTCCGATCAGCTGCTGTACAGCTGTGATTCACACTCAGATACAGTGATATAAATCCTCTGAGTGGTGCAGTGAGGGTAATATGGAAAAAGATGATCCGATATGGCAACCCCTAACGGGAGCAGCTGAAAGAAGAAGAAGGTGCAGTGAGAGTAACAACGCTAAAGCAGTTATGGTATTTGGAATAGTTTGACCATTCTGTGGACCATTACATTGTTACAGGTTAATTACAATCAGATGCCATAAACTAATAAACAATATGTGGTTTATTTCAATGTATTTATAAAGCCGTGTCAGGGATGTGGATCTAAAAAAGAAAGGGTAACCACACAGGAACAGTAGCACTGCTTTGATGCTGGGTGCCACCAGTCTGCAAAACAGAGCACAGAACTTGCATACGACAGGGTATGAGCTACCGTGGAAATGTGTGTAGCTTTACGGCAAGTTTATGTTTTATACATCACAATTTGAACATGGAAACATTCATACACAACATGTTTGTGCATACGCACCATTTATACATGAGGCCCCAGGTCATTGCAATTATCGTACAACTCTGTTTTACTTTAATATAATTCTATTGTTCCTATTTTAAGTACAAGAACACTTTTTAGTTATCCTTACTTTTTCCGTATTTTAAGTAACAGAAAACATTTTTATTTATACATTATTTCACCTGTGTGAAACAATTCTTAATGTAATCATTGGAGAATGATCACTTTTTGTAAGTGTTAAAAATGACAGAGCATCATCAGCACAAAAATGAAAATTAAATCGCATCACCAATGTTACTTCTAAGGACTGGGTCAGCATAAGCAAAATTTTTCTTTGTGAGGAGAACTTTTCAGTAACATAACCTAGGAAGCATTCATTAATATTATGCAATATAACTCCCTAATAACATGTAATAATTTGTATTAATTATAAACACACTTGAAATGTATTTAGGCTTAGGGTTAGGGTTTGGCATGTTTATTTAAAGTTTCCAAGTGTATAAAATGATTTAATTATCAATTCATGATGGTGAGGAGATATGTTGTATGTTGCTAATGATTTTTGAGTAACTTGAGCGCTTTTAAATAGTGTATTACTGTATATATAACTAGATTATGAAAAAATCATTCAAAATTTCAGTACAATTGATACAAATCACAACTATTCTAATAGCAGAGTTGCCTGCCTCATCACATTCTGGACTTGCAAAAATGACTACTGGCCAGAAATGTATTTAATGTTTTATTTTTAGCAAAATGTTTCTATTCATAGACTTCTATTCATTCATTATTGAATCAGCCTAATCCACAATAGCCTACATGGCTATCGTGGATTAACCCAACTGAATCCGATGCAAAACAAAAAACAAATCCAAACACAAAAAACTTTGTTCTCAAGAAAGATAATAATAAATACAAGAAAGTGAGAAAAAAAGGAGCATACTGTTCCACAAATAAAAAGCACTTTGTTTACCAGATGTAGGTTTATTTGTTTCTTTTTTTTTTAATACCTGTAAAAAAGATGATAAATTGATTCATAGCTATGTTTAACATATTTAAATAATCGCCCACAATTTTCTCTGGGTTTTTCATATGAATTACTGGGCGGCAGTCTGAACTGTACCCCATTTAACTTTCTTTTTGATCATGCCACTTTCCACGCTCAGAGCATCCTATTTCTCATGAAGGGCTGTGTTTTCAAGAGTCGTATTCATTTGAAGTTTACAGCTGAGTTTTCACCTGCTTCTTTTATGTTCATAAGTCATATGCACTTTATGCTTTATAGATTTACCATGAGCAAAATGTAAAAATATTAACAAAAATAACAAAAAATATTGAAAAATTAAAACATATGGAGCAAACATACAGTATGTAGCACCCAAAATACTGCATGTAATCTATGTTTGAAAATATTCAAATGTATACTTTTTTCAATTTGAATATTTTTTTACTAATATAACTGCCTTGCATCTAAGTGAATAATGTTTATGTGCCATCCACCCCTTGTAAGCTTTCACTATGTGGTAGGTGGGGTGGATTTCTTGACTCATTATCCCATTATATAAAAGTGACCAGGCAGATCCAAGCAACTATAGGCCAGTAAGCTTAATGTGCATCACAGGAAAATTAAAGGAAGGAATTATTAAGGATAAGATTGAGGAGCACATGGCAAGTACTAGAGTTTTTCTATATAGTCAGCATTAATTCAGAAGAGGGAGGTCACGTTTGACTAACATACTAGAATTCTATGAGGAAGCCACAAAAGGATACAATCAAAGTGGAGCATATGATATTATTTATCTGGACTTATGGAAAGCATTTCAGAAGGTGCCAGGTTGAGGATGAAATTAAAAGAAGTGGGAGTTCAGGGTGATGTTTTTAGAGGGGTGCAGAATTGGCTCAGACACAGGAAGCAGAGGGTGATGGTGCGAGGAACCTAATCAGAACTGGCCAATGTTAAGAGTGGTGTTCCACAGGGGTCAGTGCGAGGGTCGCTGCTATTTTTATTATATATAAATGACTTGGATAGGGAGATAAGTAATAAGCTGGTTAAGGTTGCAGATGATACCAAGATAGGTGGATTAACAGATAATCTGGAATCTGTTATATCATTACAGAAGGACTTGGATAGCATACAGGCTTGGATTTGTGGCAGATAAAATTTAATGTCAATAAATGCAAAGTATTACACATAGGAAGTAAAAATGTCAGATTTGAATACACAATAGGTGGTCTGAAAATTGAGAGTACACCTTATGAGAAAAATTTAGTAGTCATAGTGGACTCTACACTATCAACTTCCAGATGGTGTTCAGAAGCCATTAAGAAGGCTATCATAATGTTAGGTTGTACAGCACAATGTGATGAGTACAAGTCCAAGGAGGTTATGCTCAATCTTTATAATTCACTGGTGAGGAAGGCTTCATCTGGAGTGCTGTGTGCAGTTTTGGTCTCCAGGCTACAAAAAGAACATAGCAGCACTAGAAAAGGTCCAGAGAAGAGCGACTAGGCTCATTCACAGGGCTACAGAAGATGAATTATGAAGAAAGATTAAAAGTGCTGAGCTTTTTCAGTTTAAGCAAAAGAAGATTAAGGGGTGACATGATTGAAGGATTTTAAATTATGAAGGAGTTAGTCCAGTGAATCGAGACTGTTACTTTAAAATGAGTTCATCAAGAACAAGGGGACACCGTTGGAAATTTATTAATGGTAAATTTCATAAAAAACATTAGGAAGTTTTTCTTTACACAGAAGACCATAGACACTTGGAATAAGCTACAAAGTAGTGTAGTAAACAGTAAGACTTTAGAGACTTTCAAAACTCGACTTGATGTTTTTTTAGAAGAATTAAGTGGCTAGGACTGGCGAGCTTTGTTGAGCTGAATGGCCTGGTCTCGTCTGGATTGTTCTAATGTTCTAATATTCTAATAAAATCACTTTTTGTAATTAATTTTTTTTCTGGGTGACATATAATCATACTCGCACAGTGTTACTTCAATGGATTTTTACTACTTGGATCTTTTCTAAATATTCACTGATGAGTTTGTTCTTTTCACTCCAAGTGGCACTGTACAATTAATACAATCATACAACAATAACTAGCTATTTCTGTAAATAAAATATATGTAGTACAGGTATATGTTTACACACACATATACATTATATTGTAGCATCCCAGGTTGAAGCCCCGGGGGTTAGTGACTGTTGGGTCGATCGAGGGAGGGCGAAGAACAGTGCAGAGGGCTGACATCAAGGGTATGAGTGATGGTAAAGGGAGGAGAAGGGGTGGAACCCTGAATGGAGGGGCAGGGGACGGAGGCAGGGAGTATTTTCTGGATGGTTCAAGGGAGGTGGCTGGGTGGCATGAAGGTGGTGATGCATGCGAGTCAGCGGTTTTGTTGGTTTTTTTTTTTTTTTTTTTGGTTCATTAACAGCATCTCTGAGGGCCATAACAATGAGAGATTCACAGACAACTATAAATAGTTCAAGTTCAAAGTCGTTTGTTTTTGCTTTTACAATTGTGTATTTATCTTTTTTTTTTTTTTAACTGTTCCAGTAAAGTGTTCCGTGATCTCTTCTTTGTCCTTCTTTGTTTCTGTCTTTTCAAACCTGACGTGTTGAGGTCGCTACAATATGTACTTGTCTGCTTACATTTACAGGAACCCTGATGCTTCTTCATTTTAAAATAATTTTCCTCTTTTATACTTGTGACGTATACCACAGATTGAAAAACAACTTTTGGAACCAGCATAGACAGCCTGCTAAATTAGTCCACTAGATAACAGTTAATTAGTACAAGGTGGGAAAGGAGACCTAAAAGGAAGGGCATCTTAGCACTCTAAAAGGAGATCATTTTATCTTGTCCTAACTTCAAAATGCAAGGGCAAATGGGAATTTTTAACAACTTCTTTAACTTATTAAAACCTTGATACCTTAACCCTAAAACTTGACGACGTGATAATTATTAACTTTTGAACAATTATTAAACAAAGTGCAATTTAAATAATTAACAATCTAAAGAAATGTATTTTTTTCAATGTAAAATTTAGTTTTATGAAAATACTATCCAAAGTACTCCACATTGCCCAAGTCTTTTTGTATAACATGATAAGGTAAGAAAATACATATTGATGTGTGTTTTTTAAATGTTGACCCTTTTGTCATTGCTGAAATACAAGTGTTCCATACATCGTCTTCAGTGTCTCTCAATTTTTTTTGCCCTCATAGTCGAAATTTTGTTATTTTGAGTTTGATTGAATTCCATATTCGCTGTAACACCTTGCTGAGTTGTAACTTTAAGTGCTACTTTTCTTTATTTCCTGGTTTACTACTAGTTCATGAATAGCACTTTAATCCCACATTAATAACTGGATGGCTTGATGAATGTTTGAATCCACGGACAACAGCTCTGCAGGTGTCTGTATTATTACAGGACACAGCACCAGTGACATTTTTTCAATAATTTTGTAAAGATAATTCAAAGTTGATTCATTCAATGATTTAAAACTGCTACAACTCATGACCCTGTATTGGCATCAAAGCTACCTTATCATAAAATGGACTTGAATAAACGTCTACCGCTAAGAAACATGTTTTACTGCCATCGTCAGTCGTTCTCTTCCTATTATATTTTGAACAGGAATTCGGCATTGCTAAAAAATGGTGCTTCATTCTGTTTAATCGTGCCTCATCTGTGTCACACAGATGTATAATAGCATTGGTCATCAGTTCGTTTCAGAGTTATTGTCACTTTTACACAGTGCAATGAAATTCCTGCCTGCATGTTTGACCTACATCGGGCCACTCTTTTTCTTGGTAACTCAAATATGGCTCTGTTATGTAGAATATCTCTCCTTCCATCTATCCATTTTTTTAAACCTGCTTATAATACCACCTCATAAAATAATAGGTAGTAGTGATTGAAATAGTCATTTTTCATTGCGCATTCAGTTTTACTAAACTGATGCTTTTCTTAATTTCACATGTGATTTACCAACTGTGAAATTCACTAAAATGGATGTTTTGGAGATAAAAAAAAGTTTTTTGAGGGTTTGAAAGAAAGGAACATTGCTCATTAAGGGTTTGGCAACACAATGCATGCTTTTTGGACCCATGTTTTTCAGGAAAAGGTCTAGATGAAAATAAATGGAAACAACAGTCTTTTGGAAATGCATCATGGTTATAACTTAACCCACAATAAAACAAAAGATGTAATCCTGCAAAACTAAAACTGTAAGTTGAGAAGAAAACACTGTATGTGCATACTTAAAAAAACTTTTTTTTCAGACTGTATACTTTTTAAAACGCAGCCTTTTGTATTGTGATTTTGATGACAGAAAAAGGCAGTTCTTTGAAAAAGCAGAATAATTGTGCATTAATTTGTTCATGCCTATTGCATGGCCCTTCCCTCTTTAGATCCAGCTCATTACAACATTTCATTCCCTCATTGGTCACCCTTCATGGAAGAAAAACATATGATAACAAAGCGGGCATAGAAGAGTTGCTTTCCATGGTCCTTGTTGTGTTGCTTACCTGTATATATCTAAGTTATGTTTTTGTACAACTTGAATACTGAATACAAAAGCAAAAAACAAATAATCTACTGGTCACTACTGTTTTGGCTGGCGATGTTGCTATCACTTCAAAGATTTTTCCATTGATGCACACATGCCCAGTGTAGGCAAGCATCTAAGTCAAATGCATTTTCAGTCATTTTAGTAGAGAGATACTTTTGTAAGCAATGTGAAAGTTCTAGAATAAATGGAGATGTTTTGAATTAAAACACTATTTTTAAATGGAAATGTAGTAGTGTGGGCATAGCCTAAAGCTTCTCACATAAGTATGACAGGTGGCACCAGGTGAAAAAGCCCTATTTACTGCAGGCTAAACTGAGGCAGGTATATGATGGTATTGCCAATAGTAAAGTTAAATAAATAACAAGTCTTCATCCATTCATGGTCATCTCGAACAGCTCAAGATTTCATCAGAGCTCCTTGGAAAGGTGGGTGATGTGGTACAGATGGATGTGCACAAATGTTTCTCTAGGTTGTAAGCTTTCAAACTAGGAAGAAAGCAGAAAAATATATAATTCCCCCTGGCCTCTCCTACAACTCTCCCCTGTGATCCACTTTGCTTAGTTCCAGTAGCCTTTTATGAATAATCACACCCTTTTCACCTCTAATAGATAGTAAAAGTATAAGTAATAATATATATTTTGTTGATAGCTTCTTATAGATTTCCAAGCTATATGGTCCAGGCAGAGCTGGTGCCACCATTAAGGCTAATTGGTCATTCGCCTATGGCACAGATCATAAGGGGGTGGAGAAACCAGTTGTATGTTGGCACACTAATAAGCTTGGCCTATGGCACAAAATAACCTATCACAGGCACTGGGTCCAGGCAATTAGGTAGAAAAAGCACTACGTAAAGTTAACATGATGTATATGTGGTGATCAAGACAATTTCTAGGTGACATAAAATGTAGGTAAAAGACAAGAACTTTGTGCTTTGGCCTTCTACTAAATACCAAAAAAAAATAAATAATTGAAGCAAATGAAAAAACGAAAACATGAACAGGTGTTATGGAAAGAGAGCAGCTTGCGAGTGGGTTATATCATCAAAATGCAAGAGATTTTTATTGTTTAGAGTAGAAAATGCAGTAAATCTGTAAATCAAAGCTTCAGTTTTATTGTGTGTGCCGTGCGCATGTCTGATCAACTGCTGGAAAAAAAAATCTCTCATTTGAAATTTTCCCTCTTGGGCATAGATCAAGCAGATAAGGTTTTTGCAGTGGAAAAAAAGAGAGAGATAGGTTACAAGGTTAAAATGAATCCCTTTTATAATGATTATTAAACCTTAACCTGATGTACTCAGAAATTTCCTTTAGGCTTATAGACTATACGTGTTGAGCTTTAATAAGGTGAAAACTAAATGTGACAGTTGATCATTTTACAAGGTTCCTAAGCATTAAGGCCAATATATAAAATAATCAGCTGAGGGCAGAATTAGGATCGGTTGGCTGGGCTGTGCAGCTTTTTTTACTTCAGAGTAAATTTTTCTTTTTTCCATAAAAGACGCTATAAGCTCTGTCAATTCTTTCTTAATCAGCACCTTGGCAATGAGTGCAGACACATCAATAGCTTCTATTCTTTTATCGCTAATTAAGTTTTGCCGTTTAATCCATGGGATGCAACAATATAGAAGAAACCTGGTGCCTTGTGATTAATGGTGTGCAACAGAGAGGTTCATATTTCCAGAGCTCCGCATGAAAAAGGAGCTCTTGATGCGAGAATATCAGTGTCACTCTGAAAGAATGACATTGTCTAATCTGCCCGATACTGAAGGATTTATTTTCAAAAACATGAACTGCTTCTTAGCAAGGGTATAAATTCACTGAAAGCTTAAAATTGTTAACTAATTTAGCATATAAGAGACGATCTTGGCCAGCTCACAATAGCTTTGTGCATGAATGAAGAAGTTAACCATCGGTTTCGGCAGTATTTCTAAGCTATGCTAAATATTATTAGAGTAATGACTAGACAAAATTGGCAAGCAATCAAATGTTATGCCGATTAAGAAAATTCTCTAAGGACGCCACCAACTATCTGAAAATAATAATGCAGCTCCAGCCTTAGCCATTTTAACTCTCACTAGGCTACAGAGAGAAATTAAGGTAGGAGTGTTGACAGTGGAGTTTTTGAAATTAGGCAAAGTTCTGTTTCAAATAACAAAATCAAACCAGCATGGATAAGGAATGATTAACTTTTATTTATCACACAATACACACTTTTTCCATAATATCAATTCTTCCCAAGAGAATAGGGACACATATGTAATGAAACAACAAAAGCAGTAGTGTGGAATTAAGGGTGTATACAGTAAAACCACTTCAGAGTTGGACATCCCTAAAGGCAGGCTCATACTTCTGAGTTGCCTTGCCTTATTTCTACAGTGTCACGCATGCACATCAGATGATTCTTCTCATCAGCTATATGATAACCCGCTGGGGAGAGAGGGGGGCGCTGTTGCTAACATCTCTTCACCTTCTCTCCCCGCTCAGTGAGGGTACTTAGCCAACCCCTTCTGGTTTGTGTGATATAAGAAGCCTGGAAGGAGGCATCATTTGCAAACAGAGCAACCCACCGGATGGAGCTCCAGTAATTGACCCTTATCTCCACAGTGAACAGTCGTATAGCTTTTGTTGATCATTTGCCCAAGGGGCCTGTTTTATAGACAGCAAGAGGCATATTTTGTTGGACTTCCTTTAATTAAATGGGACAAACTGGTTGGTTGTCCCAGCTATTCATCTTCTCTACAGCCTGCCATTCTGGTACCCAGCCCACTGTCCGTAAACCACAGCACACCAGTAAAATATATTATACTCAAATCAAGGCAGAGGAAAATGTGATATGCTGATAAGTTTCCACACATAGATGAATTAAAAAGTAGCACTGTGCATATTAGATACATTAGATATGTAATATCTGTATTCTAATATCTTTGGCAGAGACACTTGCTTATGATTGCCATGACTGCCATCACAAGTGGCAAAGTGGGCATCGTGCTACCACAACACACCTCATTAACAACACACATCATATGTCTCAACACCATGGTCTGTACAAGACAATAAAAATGCTCTAGTGACTTTTTTTTGCTACAAATTTAATCTGAACATAATATGATAGGCGGGAGCATACAGGATTATTGCAGGAAAATACAATAAACCAATTCATGACAACACATATTAAAAACACACCATGCAGATTATAACATTCTGAATTTGGGGATGTCAGAAACATGTTAGTAATTCATCTTTATGTTGCTTTTTTTTTTTTTAATTCTGAATGATTATTTATATTTTTCTTTATTTCTTATTGTTATCAGAGTAAATCTTCACCTTGCCTTTTTGTCTTGGTCACCATTTTCAAGGTTATTTTCATGGGTGCCACTACTTCTCATGTTTTTTACATATGATTAAATGTAATATCATCACAGTCTCACTATGAAAGATGGCTGCATGAAGTTGGGCAGGTCTAAACTTTAAAAGAAAGACCAGTGAGGGATGCAAGTGATACATGAAAGATTTTCACCATTGTTTTAGCTTCAACCTTGGTTTTGTTTAATCTTAAACTACTGCTTATCTCTGCCACTCAAAATATTTAGTGCTGCCTTGTCCTATTCAAACCATATTAGGAGATGGCTCTTGAGCATCTACTACAGGCCATTATATATGAATAAAATATTCAAACACAAATACAGTACATATAAACTTGATTCGCCAGTACAGAAACTGTCAGTCACACAAGCTTGGGGAGTGTTTTATGTGTTTTGAGATAAACAGCTAAGATTTTAAACACCATTACTAAAACCAACAGATATAATTTCTGTCATGATGTGATAAGCTTCTGCCCCTCCTGCTCATCTGGGGAATATAAACCATTAGAAGTCAGTATTCTGATTGATTCCAGCTTGAGACCAGGATGGAGCTCCTCCAGTCGTATGCTTATTTTCAATGTGGCAGTTTGTTGTACTCTTTGCGCATAACACAAGTTTTTCTTGTCATCTTTTGGACCCTATTATTAAATGGAGTTTCGCTCAGGACTTCCAATGTTCATTGACTGATGTCTTCTGTTTACGAAAATATATCAATTTTATCAGTTTTTGAACCTGCTTGTCTAGTTTAGAATTATGGAGATGTGGTTGCCTGTCCAGGTAACAACAAACCCTAGATGTTATAGCGATCCCAAAAATACAAACAGATTTCTCTTGGAAAGTGAGAGGGAAAATTGAATTACCCAAAAGAAACTTCATGCAGATTCTAGGAGAGCTTGCCAGCCCCACACTGATCATATATGGGTGCAGGATTTGAGGCAAATCTGCTGTAGCTGTGAGGCTGCAGCACTAATAGTTGCATGCTCAATATTAACAACTGTTATAGAGTCATTGGGGCTGGAACCTGCCCTGGCAGAATCCAGCAAAGGACATACACATCTGTCCTAATTCAGACTAGAGTCAATTGGCATAATCCAACACATCTTTGTGATGTTGGACGATAAATGGATACATCTGAAGAAAAACTCATGCAGTCAACTGGAGAACATCTGAAATATTCCCTGTCAGTGATAGAACTGCAATTTGAAATAAGTTATGTGTTTGTACATTTATTTATCTACTATGCACAATCCACACCATTAATCTCCACTAAATTTTGCACAGATTCCCCATTTGTATTAGGGGAAAATCACAGGTTGTGTTTCAATCCAAATTGTTTCCGTGGGGAACTTTATTTACAGTATGAATGCCCCTGCACGTTATTATGAAAGTGTCCTAAGAAGGCATATTTGGGATCTGGGTCCCCAAATGGAAAGTTTCCATGTATTCCGAAGAATAATAGGTTGGAAGTTGAGGTTGTTTGTGAAGGATGTGTTAGCACATCACCAGTGATGCCTATTGCATTGTTTTAGGGCGTAGATTCGAAGAGAAATTTATTGAGGTTCCATTTGTTTTCTCTTGAAAGACATAAGTGGAATGTTTAATGTTAAAAGATATGCTAAGGTCAAAATTTGTGCCATATTCATTACCAAAAAGACAATACCGATCTAATGGCATCCCAACAATTAAAATCTAGAAACAAGGCTGAGAGTCAGAATAAACATTAAACCACCAAAAATGAAATGAATCGCACCAAAGATTCTGTTTGTACACAATGGTTCTAAGTACTGATAATGTCAGAGACCGTGCAGCTCCCAGAAGATTACAGGAACGTTGATGCAGCAGTGGAGCACACTGAAATGCATGAATAGCGGGTTAAACAAAGATGTATAATAACGAGAAACATAATCAACTTCTAAATGGAGAATTACAGTATGAAAATAAAATTACATCAAAAGTAATTCTCCATTGTAAGAAAATCCAAAATGAATATGTGTTGCCCCAAAAAGGTCACAGAAAACAAATAGAAAATTTAAAAAAACAGTCGTCATGACACAATTTATAGCAGTGGACTTGTAAGCGGAGTCGAAGACAGACAGACAGACCGACAAATTATTGATCCTGAGGGAAATTCAAGAGACATTGTGGGCAAAGATATCTGGTCATTGGAGGGAGCAGACAGACCTCACTTTAATGCTGGGACACATTAATGTCAAACTCAGTTCCCGGATGGCTGCATTTGCTGCAAGGTTTCATTCTTAATATTTTCTTCATAATTAACCAATTACTAATGATATGGAACATACAGTGATTTTAATTGACTCCCATTTTATTTGTTTAATTCATCTTTATCAAGCAGCCAAACAATAACAAGATAGAAAACAAGCCAAAAGATGACTGGACCTAACTTAGATCCCATTTGCCACCTGCATCTTTCATACAATATCTGTCTCAATAAAATATCTGAAAAGAAAAAAATGAAGGTCTGAGAAATACTGTTCTGCTCTGGTCTACAAAGTATTTGTATGGTAATCCCAAAAAAATGAAAATCTTTTTTGTTAAATGACAGGTGTGGCAGAACGAGAACATTAACAGGGGACAGAATTAAATAATGGATTTTATTAACAGCTTGTGATGGAGGGTCAGGGCCCTCGTATTATGGAAGGACCAGGGGAGAGAGAATATTCAGGGCATTGCCTCCCCTAGAACGCTAGGGGGCAGCCCCCCTGGTTTTCAGCGGGGCCACAGGTTTGGAGCATGAAAGCTCAACCCTGCTGGAGCCCTTGCCGAGCCCTTGGTTGCAGCACTTCCACCACACCTGGAAGTTTGGGCAGCGATAGTGCCCTCTGGTGGCCACAAGCTAAATAGGAAATTGGTTGAAGTAAAAATGGTGACCATCAAGGACTGTCTGAGACCCCTGTGTTAGTTGGTTATTTGTTGGCTTGCTTTGTATCTCTTTTTTGTTTGACTGTAAGTTAAGGAAAAAATAAAAACAATTATGTAAGTCAATGATAATTATGACAGATGTATTATGTTAAATTAGAAGCAGTAACTTGTTATTAATTAAGAAAGTGGCTGAAACCAAAACCTGCAGTCACTGCAGCTCCCCAGGATCTGTTTGATGTCTATGCTTTAATGGCTCCACAACCATAACTCTCTGAGTCTCATGTTATTTATACCGAGCAGTTATAGAACCTGCGGATAGATAGATAGAGATAGATAGATAGATAGATAGATAGATAGATAGATAGATAGATAGATAGATAGATAGATAGATAGATAGATAGATAGATAGATAGATAGATAGATAGATAGATACCAGAATCACTAAAAGGGAAGTAAAAATTTAAAAAGAAAAAAACTTCTGATTTGGCAGTCAGGCACAGTGAGGTATGCAAACGTGTTGCTGTTGGTATAAATGAGCACCAGTAGCGTTCTTGACACACTTCTGCTGAATAATTTGTATGACTGAAGCCCTCAGTGTTAGTGTGTCAGATGTGCTACAATGTTCATAATGGCAGTCAGTTTTTATTCTCTACTTTGTTACTACCTCCAGGGGATTCACAGGTGCATCCCATAACTAAGCCTGTCCTTTTAATTAGGATATTCATTTGGTGGGTCTCTCTTCAAGTGATGTTACCCGCCCAGCACACCACAGCGTAGAAAATCATACTGGCCATCAAAGAGTTACAGAAGATGTGAAGGATGTCACTTCCCACATTAAAGGAGCACAGTCTCCTAAGGAAAAAGAGCCTTCTCTGCCTTTCTTATATAGCTCCTCAGTGTTCCGAGACCAGTCCAACCTGTCATTAAGGTGGACCCCCAAGTACTTGAAGAAGATGACCAACTCTGCATCCACACTCAGAATATTGACTGGACATTGAGACTCTTTGGTGTGGTGAAACTCTATATCCAGTATGCCCAGGGTTTTTTCCTGCCTTGTGCCCTGTGTTGGGCTGGGATTGGCTCCAGCAGACCCCCGTGACCCTGTAGTTAGGATATATGACGACAATGGACAATGGTTGGATGGATGGGTGGTTTTGCGGAGTAAGCACTGTACACTCCATTATAACATATTTGCCACTTTACAATTCCTAGTGATTTGAGGCTACTCAAAACACATGCATACTGCATATGCAGTACATTAATTATATTTATACTGTTCATTCTAATTCAAAGCCTTTTCTAGCAGCACTGGGCAAAAAGTGTGCAACCACACTGGACAGGGTGGCTAGTGCTATGTAGGACAGATACTCTCACACACGCACATCCATACTCTCTCTGACTGATTGTAATCTGCACATCTTTTGGGATGTGGGAAGAAAATCATTGCAAGAAGTTGTGAATATTTCCTTGGATAATACCAATCTAAAGATACAGTACATAAATAATCTGGACTTTATCATGCCTTAAGGCAGAGTGCCATAACATTCTGTTTCATTATCATTTCTACAGTGTTATCCAACTGCTCCCGTTCAGCCTGAAAAGGAGTAACTTTCTCAATATTGGAGCATCGGTCTCACAAAGAGAACAGTACCTCCCAGTGATCAGAGAGCTTATATGCCTAATGAAGAATCCACTGTTTTACATCAGCATTTAAAGTTACTTATTTGTGTAATTAATGTGACAGTCTGACCTTGTTATGCATTCCTTCGACATGCGGAGGATTTTGTTTCAGATTTCTACTGGATGCTTTCAGGCACAGACCTTCCTCATAAGTATATTTAATTAAATCACCAGACGGTTTCATTTCCTGCAGTCATTTTTTTAAGGTTCGTGTACCTCATTAATTTAATTCTTATTAAAACAAAAGTGCCACTTTTTGTGTCCATGAGTGGCAAGATAAAGTCACAGTCTTATGTCATTGAATGTAATTATATTAATAGTTAAACTGTATTATTATTGTATAAAGCTATATTTAGATCTTGGCTGCTTCACTTCATCTGGCTAACTTCTTCCTTTAACACGGTGCACGCACTTTCTCAGATCAATAAAAACATGACAGGGATGGTGTTTCCAAGATTGACAAAGAAGCTACTGCAGCTGTCACAGTGGCTTACTTTAGACAGAAAAAAAATGTAGCCCTCAAATCTTCCAGAGAGAGGTTTCCCTCGTTACATGACAGCGACAATGGAGCAATGTTCAGCGCCTCTGTGCGTACAGCTCCTTGTACAATACAAATAGCCACTGTAATTATAAGTTCACTAGGCCACTGAGCAAGGCTTGACCTAATAGCAACTGACGCTCTTCAACTAATTTAGAGAACAGTGCAGCATATTGCAACAATAACTCCAATTATTTTTATGGATCATAAATATTGCTTGTTCGAATTATGTGAATAGGCTTTAATCCGTGGAGAAAGCAGACGGTTGCGGGGGAAAAAAAAGGTTGATAATTTGCCCAGATCAGACAAATTGGTGCATATTCAGTGATTAAGAAGTGCTCAAACAATCCAATTTTATGGTGCTGGAGTTTTTGAATCGGGAAGGCAAAATGTTTGAGCCCAGTGCAATGTGAATCAGTTTTTTTGTACCAGAAGGACTTGAAGGTGAATTTTGGTTTGCAGATCTCTTCAGTTGTGCCAAAAGGATGGATTTCTGATTAATCTTTCAGTTCAAAAGATTATTGTACTAATAAAGAGGCATTTTTTTATATTATCCTATTTTTTAATTCACAGACAATTACAGGATTTACAGTTGTAAATATGATGTGCATGTGAAAGGAATAAAGAAAAGATTTAATAAGGCATCCGGGTTTTTAAACAAGTGTGACAACATTTCAGAAGTGGTTTCCATTAAAAGACAATTAATTAAATCATTTTTAAATGCCTCTGTCTGTTTCTTAGCTTTCCTAGTAATTATTGGTTAATGATTGAAGTAAATTTGCCAACAAGGAATCGGCATGAATTATTGATGGATGGGAGCTGATGAGTCGATAGGCAGGAGCTGTTGGAGGGTCAAGTAAGACAGTTCAATGGAATCAATACTGCTGATCATTTGGATTGTGGACATCAGATGCTAGGTTCTGGTGAGGGCTACTTGGTTCAAATCCTAGCTTTTGCTCATTTTCCCTCTAGTCATGCAGTTGTTCCCTACTTTGGTGGAAGCACAAAATAGCGGCATTAGGTAAGGACAGGGATATACAAGACTTTAAGAGTGGGAAAGAAGCAAGCACTGGCATAGGTGACACAGAGCAAGATGGCAGTGCAAAAAAGATGGACACCCCCTGTGTGTAATGTAATGTAATGTAATTGAATGTGCTGAGAGTCCTGGAAGGACAGAGAGAAGGGGTACCATTTGTTTAAGGGGAAGAAGCAACCTTAATGAAAGAATACAGCAATTTAACAGGATCCAAAAGTGTAGGCCACCCATCATGTTCCAGTGTTGACTGGCTCTCTGTTATGAGAGAAAGTGAGACCTCAGAAGATACTCCAAGGGTATCACCATGCCCCTGGACGCTAGAGGTCCCACAGCAAGAAACACATGCAATGACGTTTTATATGGTTGTGCCAAAGACATCCTGAGAATATTAATAGGCATTGGCCGAAACAAATGTTACAAAATGGTGGCCCCTGAAAGATTGATTACACTGTAAGGCAATAAAAAAATAATGTTTCTCAGGAATAATGCAACAGAAAAATAAATACCAAACCTTCAATTCCTTGAATTCAATAACCCAGTTTAGACAAGCAGAAGTCCAAAATTCTGCACAGTGAAGACACAAAAAATGAATACAATACACCAATTATAATGACTAAATGCATCTAAGAAGAGGTAGGAAAAGGGCTAGGGTTGGTCTTAGCCATGAAGGAGGTGCAAAGCAAAGTCAGACTAAAGTTTGTTGATTATGGATGATCCAGACAAAGACAATCCTAAAGAAGTCACACTAAACACATAGTAAAGGAGCTCCACACGCAGTGAGCTATTATTTTCGTCACTATTTTGCCCTATGTGTGCATGTCCTAGGTACGCTGTGGCGTTTAAACTGTGTGGCGTACGGCCGGGGCCCTTGCCCGGCCAGGACGCCTCTTCTTTATATGGTCCGGGGGAACAAGCATGGACTGAACAGTACCTTCCCCAGAACGGTAGGTGGCAGCCCCCCTGGGTGGCAGTGGTGCCTCAGATTCCCGCTGGGCTCCATGGGGAAATGGGGGTGCCTCCAGGGGGCACTGCAGTTGTTCCTGAGCCCATGTGGGCGGCTCTTCCGCCACACCCGGAAGTGCAGTCAGAAATAGGTCGTCAAACACCTGGAGCACTTCCAGGTGGGCTATGAAAGGAACCAGCAGCTACCACTCTGGGGAGGGAGAGTCGGGAAGAGGGAGGCAAAGCTTGCTGGAGAGGAGTGGAGGAGAAGAGAAGATTTATTATAAGTAGTGTTTGCTATTATGCTTATTGGGACTGTGTTGTGCCTGTGGGAATGGGGAAGGTGTTACTCACAAGCGAAGAAAAGAGAATAAAAAACTTGGGTTTTTATAAGTGTGCTTCAAATGTCTGTCTGTGTCGGGTTGGGTGGCTGGCACGCCCCCTAGTGGTCTTGTTACAACTGCTTATACTATACCTAAACGTTTAGTTTGCCTTGGTGATGCTCTGCTCTGGTGTTGAGTGTGTAATTGTAAATGTATAATATTTGATTAATATTGTAGTGATGAGCACACACAGACAATTATCGAGCAGGTGGGATCAGCTATTTACAGATATAGTCAAGTGAATCACCTGATTGGCAGTAAACTCACCAAATGCATCCTGTCTGCAGTCTAGGAAGTGTTGTCCTGCAGCGGGGACACTTTAAATATAAGTACTATGATTGTTTCTCATTTCTGGTGATAGGAGGGTCATCTGAGTAAGAAGGACCCCGGGGTGGAAGGCTGGAGCTAGATGAATAAGACAAAGTGTATGATGAAGTGGCCAAAGAGACAGCAGTCAGGAATGCTGAAAATTCAGGAGAGAGGATGGTGAAGAGCTGACCACAGAGCGATCTGCTTGTTGTGTGTGTTGTGGAGTTAAACAATAAATACAGTATACCTGTTTGTCAACGGGCTCAAACGGCCCATTCTGTGTGGTCTCTCTCCCTGTCCTGCACCGTTTCCGTTACAATTTACGTATTAAACTAAGACTACAGCATCCACTGTGGTGTTCAATATGTTAAATGAGTTTATTGTCTGGTTGTAATTTGCACTTGTCTTTGGTTGTTGTCACTAGTGTGGATTCTGACTAAAAGGTTTGTTCTGTTGATCTGCCTGAGTGTAGGATGTTTGCAGATTGTGACACTGAAGTTTTGTTACAAACTGACTCTACAGACTAGTGCTTAACCGATTACAGCATTGATAGTTTAAATTCTTTTGACATCATTAGGTTAATTAAAATAAGTCTTGTAATCAAGACTTAACCAAGAAATAAATTGTTTATTTGGAAGTAATGCATATTGGCAAGTGCATTCCCACAGAAATGCAAACACCCATCTTAAGATTTGGTTTAGACAAAGGGCCTGGTTCAGATAACAAATGTATGGATTGGATTGGTGATGCTAAATTAGCCCTAGCATGTGTGTGTGTGTTCTTCCTGTGATGAATTGGCACCCTATCCAGGGATTGTTCCTGCCTTGCACCCTATGCTTGTACAGATAGGCTCCAGCTTTTCCACGACCAACCTCGGAATAAAGTGGGTTTAGAAAATGGACGGAATCCAAATGACATTGTATAGGCTCATAGATTTGATGCCATTTAATTCATCCTCTTAGACGTCTGAGATGTGAATGAAGTATCAAAATTGGGAGTTATGTTTTCAGCCATTATTAGGTTTGAAATTAAGATTTGAAATCATTTTTGTAAAAACTGTACATATGAGCGTGTTAGCCTCTTGCAACCTTAAATTGGAAAATGCAGTTTAAGAAAATAGGTAAATAGCTTGTAAAACCTTCTGTTTGTTTCTGATGACTAACTGACTGAAGCAAACATTCTGACAAGGAACCCCTGTGAATTATTTATGGAGCAAGAGTAATAAGTCAATAGACCTGCTGTTGGAAACCTAAGTCCGCCAGTTTAATTGAATCAGTGGTGATGATCATTTTGATTGTGACCATCGGGCCTGGGCACTATAGAGGATAGTGTCACTGCCTCATAGCCCCAACGAATTATGTTCAACTACTGCTAGAGTGTTATCTCCCTGTCACCTTTTTCTGTTCCTTTCTGATTCATATTCAAAAGCATGTGTGTGAAATTGTCATACCTAGAATCGTTTCTTGTTCATATTGCATTGAGATACTAAGTTCACATTACAAGCCTTATCGGTCAATTCCAATTTTTTGCTCTGATTGGATTTGCCTATCTTAACGGTCCAAATTCATAAGTACAAGTGACCTGTATCTAACTGTAATGTAAAGACATCTTTCCTCCAAAATGGAACACATATGCACATTGTGCACTGGTCATCTGCAAACAAAAAAAATCATATTTGTGAGCCGACTCAGGGCATTAAAACTGACAAAATGGATGCACTAGTAGCTAGTGAATGCATCACATTTTGCTCTGGATAATGGCAAACAGTTCATCAGATGTAGATGATTGGGTCGAGAAGATGAAAAAAGCCAGATGGCAGTCTTTTCTTGTTTTCACAGCTATTGATGGCACCGCTGCACCAAGAGATGTGTGAGTATAAAAAAGGAGCCAGCAATGGTGGGACTGTGTTGTCACAGCTGTAGCTTTCCTTCATTGTTGTTTCACTGCACTGCTAGTGCTGGCTGATGACAACAGCACCCATCTCATGCTTATAGGCAAAAACAAAACTGAATTCTGATCTGACTGTTCTCATTCATGTTGCATAGCCATGAATCAGATACATTTCCGATCTAGGGCTACATATGAAAGTGATTTAAATCTGATTTGAAAAGATCGGATTTCTGCATTCACACAGCCCTGGAAACATCAGATTTCCGTCACATTAAGGCAAAAAATTGGATTGGAGTCACTTCAGCCTAGTAATGTGAACATAGTCAAAATATAATTACAAATATATACAGAAAAATTCATAGTTGGATGCCATATCTTATATATCATACTAGTTGTGTAAGGCTGTACTATAAAAAGCATGGGGACCTATTGAAATCATCAGAAAAAAAAAATTGAAATGTAGAGATGTAAGGTAATTGAAAGGAACTACTCTAGGCATCTGTCTCCTAGGAGGATTTGTTTCGTCGACGTACTCGCATCGTTTGTGTATTAGCGTTAGTAAAAGGAAAAGTAAATGGGAAACTGTTTTGTCGATGTGCTCACCACGCTTCTGTAATAGCAGATAAGCCAGTGACTCTCTCTTCGGATGTACTGTTTTGCCAACATGCTGGCCTCGCTTGTGTATCCTCGGAGGTGGAGCCCTTAGCCCAACTCTACCTCTCTCTCTCTACCTCTCGGACAGACACACACACACACTTCCATGCGTAGACGTTTAGAAATAAGATGATATAACATTATTCACAAATCTGCTTATTTCAAGATGGTGGAGGATTATCCTAGCAGCACTGGGTGCAAAGCAAAAAAAACAGTCCCGGCCAGGGTGCTGTTGCACCACAGTGCCACATACCTTATGCTCAATGACAATGTATTCTCCTTCTTTGAACTTCTAGAATGAATAAAATATTTAAATTTGGCATGAATTAGATAGATATTGCTTTATTTTTCCCAGTGTGGAAATTTTGCTTTTTTACAGTAATGTTAGTATTAGAAAAAAACAGTATGTGTCAAATGCACACAAGAATTATAAAAGTGAAGAAAATTTCTGACTTCTGATTTAAGAGAGCAGTCACCATTTATTTATGCAGGTCTAATTTATATGCCATTAGAATGTGGATAAGGATTTGAAAAATTTTCAACAATTTTAAACATCCAAAAAGTGTGCTTCTTTCGGAATCTTTCTTAACCTTAATCTCAATGTAAGAACATTTCATGCCTCTATACGTTAATTTCCCAGAATATATTTTATTCCAGTCTATGCCAGCAATCAATTCCACTCATTTCCTTTATATTTTATCAGCAGTCTTTTAATTGATCACTTACTAAAATGTACAAAACCTCCTTGCACATCATTAGGTCGCTGCAGGATTTCCTACCTGGTTTTCCCTGACGCTACGTCTCATAACAGAGCACAAGTGTTTATATTTGCTTCAAGAGAAATTGAAAACCCTGACACATTAAATGATTTCTGCTTCACGCTCATTTCTTTTCCAGTTACGTACTGGAAATTGGCACTTGAAAACTATCTTGTTTTGAGAGCTAAATTATTTGGCATGCTGTGTTATATTTTGTTGCCTTTCTTTGTGGCTCAATAGAATTTTATTGATTGCTTTCTTCCTTGAATAATAGAGCATTTCAGGTATTATCTATCACTACAAAAGGTTTGCCTTGACTGCCTCGATTCAAATCAGATCACTTCACAATATCTAATGGTACTCTAAAGGCTGTTGTATGCTTTGTGCCGCAGAGGTGTGCATAAACATGACACATTTTCAGGCATTTTAAAGAATCTGTGCCTTTGTGAGCATTCTGTTGTGCAGCACATTGAAATATGCATTTTGCTAATGTGTTGCACAAATCTCAAGCACTACCTATGATTAGCTGTTGATGTGGTCGTCTTGTCTCCATCTTTAAGCACTCACTTCTAATTCACTTTGGAGATACAGTATTTGGAGTTATGGCGACACAGTCCTTCTGGTGCAACAATCCTGGCCAGTCCATGGCAGGTGGACACTAAGGCAGACCCTCAGTAACTCATATCAGATGTGCACAATCAACTAAACCTGAACATCATTCGACAGAAAACTGAAGGTAATAGGTATAATAAGTAATAGGTATAAAGGTTTAATAGGTATAAACACAAAGATATTGGGATAACTTGCAAATTTTACACACAGAAGACCCCAGTTTAGCAATCATACCCAAGATTCTGCAGCTGTGAGGAGATAGCTGCATTAGTATGCTAACATGTCTGTTAATAAATTAAATAAAATAGATGTGCATCAGGCTGCAGGAGAGTTTCTAATTTTCTTTTTAAATTCTTATACAGTAAGCATTTCTCTAGGCGATGAAAGTGAATGCCCCATGTGCTTTTAACTCATGGTCCCGGAGTGTGGCATCTCATGAATATTTTTGTATGTAGCTTTGTCATTTTTGTTATTTGTGCTTTTATTTATTATGACTAACAATGTATTCAGAATTTGATTTTCACCCTGTTGAATGCAGAGTTACAGCAATCAGTCACATAACACAACTGGTGTAACTCAACCACTAAATGGACAAAGAGAGCTAGAAAATTATGACAAAGGGGGAGCATCCAAGTGACAGGAAAACATTGTGGCATCCAAGCACCTCTGCCCAGTATTTTTCAAGCCAGTGTGAAACTAGACAACATTCAGGCAAGACTGGTGTTACACATGCCCGTCAGAGGAACTTGAAAGCGGCTCATCAGAGGTATGCACAGGTATCGTTGGAGCGAGAGGAGGCGCTGTCCCTAACAGCTTGTTTTGTTTCTCCTCCTCTACAGCAATGAAAAGACACACCTTGCAGGTGTAGCAGGGCTATGAAGGTCAGACACCTACTGAAGCCAGTGTCTCACTTGGACCCAGACTTAGTAGAAAGACAGAACTCCCAGTAATAGACCTGCTCTCTGGGGTCAAAACCTTTTCTAATAGCCAAAAAAGCTGTTTATTTTGCTTTTGATTTTGTGCCCTTAAGAACTACATTTTTATTTATATGCTGAAAGATTAAAAGGGGTGATCCTGTTGGCACTCCAATACGTTTTGGACTCTGCTTGAAATTATTCACCCATCCGCACTGGCTACTTAGAGAGACATCGGAAACTGCTATGTTTTTGTTTGTCAGAAATATGTTTGTCATACACTCAAATGTCTGACAGGTAGTTCCAGTAGTCATGAGGGACAAGAAAAAGAGTGAAACACCTTCACTACTGTGGTTTCTGTTTTCTCTAGAATTGAAGAGTAGCAGCTGGAAGATGAATGACCTCACTTCCAGCACAATTGCCGCAAGCTCTTCCCCTTCCAATCATCTGGATATTTAAATCACTTCTTTACCAGAAGTCAGTGGTCTTTTTTGGACCTGCTTTAGAACAGAGCTGAGCTCCTACTTTAAAGTACAATATTTGCAAGACAACAACACATGCAATCATCAACAACAATGAAAATGCCTGGAACTAACTTTTCACTTTCAATTCAGGACAATAAACATGGCATCCAGATGAATTCCCAACTCTTTTTCTCTTGTAGCTGTAAAAAATTTCACGCTGTTCAGTGTGGTGCTGAGGTGTCACCCGTCGCACAACTGCACTCGGATCTCAATCCGGGTGGTTTGCAGTGAAGTGGGTGCAGCAACGTGCTGTAGACAGTACGTGCTCCCAAACTCTCTCTCTCGTCTTTTTACCATGACTAACTCCTGAGGCACCAGATGCTGGAAAACAGCCAGACTGCTTTACTGTCTTTCATGGGGATCAGACAGAATTGTGAGATACAAGGAAAGGAGGAGGAATTTTTTTATGGTGAACAAAATGTTGTGCACTAATGTTAAAACTGTTTCCAAACACTGTTCACCTGCTATGGAATATTTATTGAAAAATTGTGATCTGTTTCATCATCTGAAGGAGTTCTCCATTGTTTTTCTGGATGCTCTTTATATTCCTTTGTATGTTGTGGCATACGAATGTGCATCCCGACCAGGGAAGAGCATGGATTATTACCTGGACAGGAGACCTGAGAGAAACATTATTGGCCAGCTGGGCAGAAAGATCATATCGTGCCCAGCCGGTATAAAACAATGGGGGAACCAAAGGAAGCTGGAGTATAGGAGTGGGTCCATCCCCCATACACTAGATGACAGTGGTCCTCGTGTAAGAGCCCAGTTGGGACACCTGCAGGGGTGCTAGGAACATGGAGTCCAGAGGTACAGCCCTGTAGGAGTCTCTTGGGATCAGTAGAGGGCGCTATTGGGGGAGGTCTACTGTACTTTTTCTATGACCCAGAAGTGCTTCCTAGAGGGGATGGAATGATACCGGAAGCATTCCCGGGTCCGAGATAAAAGGAAGCCCCGCTGCCACAGATGGTGGAGTTGTAGTCGGGAGGTAGCGGGCAATACTAAGCGTAAGTGAAGAAGGTGGAAGGATAAGAAGACCCAACAGATCATTTATTGTATAGTTGGTGGCTTATTATTATTATTTTATTGTTGTTGTGATTGGACAAGAGGATTGTGAGAAGGCGCCTGAGAAAAGAATAATTGTAGTCTATTAAACGTGTGGTGTATTGCTGGGACTGTGGATTGTGGTCACAATGTCAACACAAACAGTGCACTGAATGATCGTCAAAACAGGACCGTTTACATCCTGAGGGATAATTTATTGTTGATGGGGACTTCAACAAAAGCAAATCACTGGATCACTGCTACATCCCAATGAAAGACACCACCTGTTACTGCGTCCCCAGAACCCCACAAGCAGAAACTGAGGCATGAAGAGCCGACAAGAAAGGTAGTACAGTGCTGGACTGAAGAAATGCAGAATAACCTACAGGACTGCCTTGACAGTATAAACAGAGACATGTTTAGTGACTCCCTATCAGATCTAGATGGGTAAGCAAATATTACAATGTCATCCAGAAAAATATTTGGAGGTTTGTGGGCCTGTAATGTGTATATTTACTTAAAGACCACAGAGGACTACTGACATTTGGAATTTACTGAAGGCACTTAGAAAGACATTGAAAAATGGTGATATGGAAACATACAAGAAATGCAGATACAAACTCAGAAAAACAATCAGACTGGTTATTCGTAAGTATGGAAGTAAACTAGAGATTGAATTTACCAAATGTAACAAATTGTGCAAACTTTATCAGGGATTAGAGATGTTTAAAAATGACAATGTAAAACACAATCAAATATCATCTTCATTTTCCCTTCTTGACCAACTTAATGCCTGTTTTGCTTATAACAACAATAAGCAGCCTGCCAATCAACTGCCTGCAGCACCACATGATTCATACTTTTTGAATGAGTTAATGTTTACAAGGCAACTGATCCAGATAGTATTTCAGGATGGAGTTTAGAAACCTATTAGCTGACATCTTCAGTGATATTTTTGATATTTTGCTGAGAGAATCTGTAGCCCCAGTCTACTTTCATAGGATAACAATTATCCCTAAGTCTAAGAAAGCAAAAGCAGACTCTCTGAATGACTACAGATCAGTGGCACTCGCTACAAACATAACGAAGTGCTTAAAGGGACTGGTGCTGGGGCACTTTTAACAAGATATTCTAGATAATCAAGTAGACCTACAGTTGGCATATTGCCACAAGCAGTCAATGGAGAATTCCATATTCATTTTACTTCATAATTTCCTGGAACATTCTAGGATAATAATACAAACTATTATGCCAGAGTGCTGTTTATAGACTACAGCCCAGCATTCAACACTTTTGCAACCAGCAAAGCTGACCACCAAACTGCTGAATTTAGGATGTAGTACCACTCTTTTGCAGCTGGATTTTGGACTTCCTACCTGGCAGACCTTAGTATGTACAGTATATATACTGTAGGTAGAATTGCCTCCTCCACGCTCACCCTTATCACAGGCACTTTCACAAGGCATTGTGATGAGCTACCATCTATACTCCTTGCTCATCTTTGACCATGTGGCCAAGCACACCTCCAACTCCACCATTAAATTTGCTATAATAGGACTGATCAAAAACAATGATGATACAGCTTACAGGAAGGAGATCTACCTGCTGACGCAGAGATGCCAGAACAACAATATCAACCTTAATGTGAGCCAAACCAAGGAGCTGGTCATAGACTTAGGAAGCAGAAAGCAGACCAGACTCTCATCTGCATTGGAGAGGATGCAGTCAAGAGAGTAAGTAGCTTTACATTTCTTCACTGAAATTGAACTGAAGTGGGCACAATATATTAACCATTGACCCACCTAACATAAACCAAAAAGCAAGAGTGATACCTTTGTTGGAGATTATGAGTTTCTTGATAGAGAATTTTGTTTGAAAGGTTAGAAAGTGAAGCAGGTGACAATGTGTCCAGGTACTTCCTATCCCTCTACTCCCCCCAAAAAAACTAATTTTAGTGAGATTCATGGTTCAGAATTGCAAAATAATGTGGAAAAAAATTTTTAGAGGGAATTTCACAATGCTGTTTTACTTATCACTTGCCAAAAACAAAACCTAATTCTTTGTTCAACAGCTATTATTCACGCAGCCCACTAATCAGCAAGTCTCACTAGTCTGACAGCCACGTAATTCTGCTTTCTTGGAAATGGCTTACAGCTTAGACTCATGATTGAAAGTTCCCCTTCTCTGATATTCTTATTCAGCTCTGCTCATACTCCTCCCTTGAGAGTGAAGGAAAGGGAGAAGTAGGGATAACAGCAAAATAGACAGACAGAAAGCCATTTTGAAGTGATTTACAATAGAGTCATGTTGAGGGAGACTAAGTCACAATCCAGGGTGCCTGCTTTGTCAAGGAAATTTTCACTGAACTTCTAAAAATATTCCTTTGGTGTAATTAATATATATTACAAAAAAAATCTATTTTCTTCAGGTAGAATGTCATTTAAAAGACAATTTCAGAATTCCAAAAGAGAAGTGGTATTAGAATGTCAAATAATTATCTATCCAATCTGCAAAAGAAGATTTTGTTTTTCCTAAATAATAAAATAAGGTTTTCTTTGCAACAGTAATACTGTAATCAAAGTTCTATGGGAAATAAATTCAGGAAAGAAGATTTAGAAAGAAGGAGTCAAACGTCTAGAGTTGTCTAGGTGATCCCAGAAGACATAATTCTGGGTTTTCTTTGACATTTCCTTTTGTTACTTAGCTTTTATGTACATACTGAAGGAGACAGCTGGAAAAACTTTATTTTCTTAATCCCAAATGAACTTCTCAGGATTGGCTTTTTTTTGTGTGATATCCAGGTAACTTGGGCATTTTCCTGTGGGATTTTACTTCAGTGTTTTTTCTGAGGAACATGTTTTTGAAGATATCAATAGTCTCACTCACTTCCCTAGTGGAAAAATGTCTGGCATCGGAAATGATGGGGAAACAATATATTTATGTACTGAAACACTGAGAAAGTTGTCCAGGATTTTCATTTTAATATATCAGTAAATTTGATACAGGAGACAATAAATATTTTATAACTATATCCAAAAACCATTATGCTTTTATTTCTTCTCGAGCAAGGCTAGTGTCATAATGAATCGCGATGACTGTTATTGATCTCGTAATTGCATTTATGTCAGGTGTCTTACTCAAATTCTGAAGTTGCTGATTACAGATCATTTCCTGACAACAGGGGTACCAACTCATTCTTACTAGTTGTAACCAAAGAAATAAAAAAAAACATATTAGAGTGCAGTTAAACAAACTTCACCAGAAAATTCTATTTAGCAATACTGATGCTTTTAGATCTGCAAATGCCACTTACAAAGGTATTATGAGATTTTTAATAGAAGTATTAAAATTATATTTGAAGATCTCATTTACATTACACTCCATGCTGTATATGAACAAATAGGAGAATGCAGGATAAAAAATAAAATAAACTGCTACTAAACTAGTTGTATCTCCTGCCTATGTCTACATGAATTTTTCTGTGGGTACACAAATTTTTCTCCTCTATCTCCCCTGGTGTATATTTGGTTATTTTCTGATGTGGACTCCAAGTGTTAAGCGTTTTGTGGGATAAGCTGACACTTCACCTAGCATTGGTTGGTGTCTTGTTCCTAACGCTCCCTAAATAGACATTGCATCCACATAACCAAAGATTGAGTAAATGGATTTTGCAATAGAATGGATGAACAGGTCAGTTTCTTTTATTAAAAACATGTCCATTTATAGTTCATATCTGAAGAAATCTCACTGGAGATTTCAAAAGACGTTCAGCCTGGCATGGCAGCAATGTGTGCTTTCAAAAATCTCACTTTTAGCAGAATTAAAGTCAATTAAAAGGTACAGAAATCAACATTTCAATGTTAATAAACTTGATTAGAGAGCACATGTTTCCTACTGGAATATGTTCAGGCTGAATTCAAACATGGAGCTCAAGTACTATGAGGTAGTAAAGCTGCCAAGAAGAAACTTGCAGTTCCCTGGGGTCTAACCTAATGGCAGCATCAGATGCAATTTTCGATGCAATTTGACTGACTTTTAGGATTTGTTTCTACTTCAAATATATTTTTTCTTTTGTTCTGAATGGATACGTCTGGGATTTGGGATTATGGATAATACGAACCGTTTTTTGTTTCCTCTGTTTAATTAGTCTGGAACAAAGTTAACTTTAAAATGTTACTCTGCATTTTCCTCAGCATCACTATGTTTTATTATGGGCACTGCCAATATTGAGACACTAATTGGTAAAACTCAGCAGACTGTTACACGGTTATACATTATCTACACATTCTAAAAGACTTCTTGGTAGTTTATTTCACTAGATTATTGTCTGTTTTCAAATTTCTGGAAAAGTATTCCAGCCTTTATTTAGACTCACATTTTCATTTGGGTGATTGTATCTTAGGTCAACCTGATTTTTGACTCTAGGATCACATTTATCTCCTGTTTCAGAAATATTCATTTTAATCATTTTGTGGTTGCCTTTTAATTATCTTTAGCACAACAATATTAATGTCTGAGGTTAATGAATAAGATGCAAGTGTTCACATCCTAGGTACTCTCTGCTTAGGGTTTGCATGTTGTTTGTGTGTTCACAGGGGGGTATTTTTTGTACGTGGATTAGTCGTTTAGCCGGATGTAATTGTTGACGATTTGGCCTGATCCTGGATCTGTCGGTTTTTCGAAACTCTTGCTGGAAGTGTTGTCATAGCAACACATCCTAATAGCAGGTTTGTTCTACGTAAACAAGGATTAGTTTAAACACGTAATCATTGACAGTGCGTGGAAGTCATCCAGTCATGGCTTCGCCGTTCATGAATGAGCGACCAATTAATATTGGTGCACAAATTATACGGAGAGAATTTCATATAGAGAGGGTTTTGCGTGATCAGCAAGATCCTTTATTGCTCCCGGAGGAAATTCTTTTTGAAAGATACTGCTTTAGGTCCTCCCTATGTGGAGTTTGCATGTTCTCCCCGTGTCTGTGTGGGTTTTCTCCGGGCGCTCCGGTTTCCTCCCACAGTCCAAAGACATGCAGGTTAGGTGGATTGGTGATTCTAAATTGGCCCTAGTGTGTGCTTGGTGTGTGGGTGTGTTTGTGTGTGTCCTGCAGTGGGTTAGCACCCTGCCCAGGATTAGTTCCCTGCCTTGTGCCTTGTGTTGGCTGGGATTGGCTCCAGCAGACCCCCGTGACCCTGTGTTTGGATTCAGCGGGTTGGAAAATGGATGGATGGAAGATACCGCTTTAGCTGAGGGGGAATATTGTACCTCAAAAATTTATTAGCACCTTATATTCGAAGTCAAACTCGACGAAGTCGGGCTCTCATAACCACACAGACAGTATGCATTGCTTTGAGGTTTTTTGCAAGCGGCACTTTTTTTATATAGTGTAGGCGATGCGGAAAATCTATCTAAAAGTGCAGTTTGCCAGGCAATTCGTAAAGTCTGTTTGGCTCTGAAATATTTCCTTCGGGTTTTCATAGTGTTTCCTGGACACCCGTGTGTGCAAACAATAAAAGAGGCATTTCATGCCATCGCAGGTAGGTAATACACAGGCAAAAACACCCACAGTTCCATGAAGAATCTCAATCAGCCTAACATTCTCATTACCAGGATTTCCAAATGTGATTGGGGCACATGGGACTGATCAGAGTGGAGTTTGATCAAACATTTATTTGGAAAATGTACCTCTCCTCCTGACGAATAATCAGACACAGTGCCTTCATCAAATATGTGACCTTCGTCAATATCTCGTTGGTCAGACACAGGTTCAAGGGATATGACATTCCCTGCAACTGACCCAACAAAAAAGAGGGCTATATGGAACATACCTATGGCACACATGGAGGACAAATATATGCAATGACCATCCTTTACCTGAAATGAAGTGACCACTGCATCCTGCCACTGGTTCTGAGGAGAAGCTTCCCCCTGGAATGCCCTCAGAAACAGGGCGATGGGCATTTTGCTGGAGAGCCAACTCTTCTGCAGGGGTTCGGTCTGGACCGCGTGGACCTCCACCTGTTTTTTGCTTGTCTGCCTTCTTATTAGCTTTAAAATTAATGTTTTTATATTATACATGATTATTTATGTCAACAATTCTTTAAATAGTTATATACTAATATTTACCAGTTTGAAGTATATTCTTGTACTTCACTTTAACCTGTTCCCATGTTCTCCTTGTGCTCACGTTTGATCTGGAATTATGACATATTAAATAATAATTAATCTGACACATAGGAAATGAAACGCTGCATTCAGTAAGTACAATGCACACTACTTAGCGTCGGCCACTTTTTGTCAGCAGTCTTTTCTGGTCTGGGCTGCTTTTGCAGTGTTACCCCTTGTGCATATTAAATCTTGAAATTCTTCATGTCCTTCGAATAAAAGGTCTTGCGCGGCGTGTGTGAAAAAAAAAATGCGCCCGTTCTTTCATCATTTTGTTACAGCCTATCAAAGACTTGCTGATCATGCGATGGCACTCAGCGCGGGCGTGCGCATTCATCTCGTATGATTAGATCCAGCTCAACTAATCTAATACATGGCTGCGTTTGAAAAACCTACCTATCCCGGATGAGTTTCACTGGCATTAACTTATCCAAGATGAGGCACCTGATCTCGGATGATTTAAGCATTGTACGAAAAATACCCCCCTGGTGTTCGTCCAGTTTCTCTGTTGTCCTCCCAACATGGAGTCCAAAAACATGGAGGTTAAGTGGATTAGCATTGCTATATAGGCCCTAGTGTATGTATGCGAATTTGTGCTTGTGTGTGCGCTCACCCTGTGATAGGCTGGCACCCTGCCCCTGCATTATTCCTGTCTTTTGCCCAGTGATTGCTATGATTTGCTCCAGCTTCCCCGAGACCCTGTCCTTGATAAGTGGGAGATGGATGGATTGATGAATGAAGTAAAATAATTTGAGTCTTAGTCACTGTATTCATATATATTTTGCTGTATATTGAAACAATGATTAATATCTATGCAGCAAAAAAAAAAAAAAAACAGAAAGAAACTTATTTTAATAGTGTCAAAGAGCAACAGTTTGTGCCACAGAAGACACACTGCAGCACATTATGTGAGACAGATTTTTTATTTTTGGCATTTTCATATGTCTGTGTCTTAATTTTTATTCCCATTTATCATCTGTTGTGAACTAGTTCCCCATGGGAAGGCCATAACTTTAAAAAGTCTTTAAAATAATAATAATAATAATGATGATACTTCCAATTTTTGGAAAAATTCAAAAACACTAATGAAGTAAGAACAAAGAAATAGAAATAGAAATATAGCTGAAAATAAAAAGGTGAAAAGACCTAAGGAATCTAAAATAAAAAAGACTTAATTAAACGAGAGAAGAGCCCAAATAGTACCCAAAATAAAAAGTCTCAAAGAGGTGAATACCTCAAAGTAAAACAAAATAAGGAGCACCAGAAGCAAATGGGCCAAAAGCACAGTGAGCCAGGCTACCTAATCTGTGGCCAATTGCAAGTGCTTTTTTTAACCTCTCAGGTGACTGCAGTGCTAATAGCTATAGCACCCAAGAAACAATATTAAGCCCCACTCTTTTTGGCTTCACAGCGATTTGAAAGTACTTCACAATTAACTGATAAAGGAGTTGATACTTTAAAAGTAAGAAAAATAGTGCCATAAGACACAGAGATAAACACTGCATTATTGTTATTTCAGAAATATTAGCATTAACTAACTAACAGGATTATAAATGTTCATTTCTTGTGGTATCATTTCTATTGTTCTCAGTATTTCTTTATCGGCACTACTGTTTTATAGCTGCCGATGTTACTCCTTTCTGGGAAAGTTGGTATGCATCTGTGCCAGGATGAGTGCAGTATAAAAATTCGGGGCACTGACTAAAAAAAACTAAAGATGTTGTTTATAGACTAGCGCTCAAGAAAAAGCCAAAACAATATTCATTTTAGAGAAATTATCAATTGTGTGACTTCGATTCTGGGTTAAGTTCTAATAACATGAAGAATCTGCGTATTGACTTGTTAATGCAGGGCAAGTATGCACGGGTAAGTTGTACCGTCCGTCTTCCACTTCAGCAGAGGAGTACTGGCAGTAAATCATTGCATCCCGGTACCTCATATCAGCATGATGTAAGCTCCAAAGGAACCCCGCTTCCCCCAACTCCTTGATATATATACTGTATATATTATATATATATAGTGGAATATGACCGGCAGCTTATTCCGGCCAATACCCCCAAGCCACCAGATGGAGCCCTCCCTGCAATATGGAGGGGCCCCAAATTCCAGCAGGGCATCATGGACCTTGGAGTTTTCCTTCGCAGCCCTGCTGGATACCATGGGGGCCTCCAGATGATGCTGCAGGGAGGCATAAGGATTTATATTTGCACTATAACCCGAAAGTACGTCCTAGTCACAGGGACAGAGGAAATGACATACTTCCGGGCTGAAGAAAAAGAGGAGTTTCACCTGACCCAGAAGTACAGAGGAATCACATGGACTGGGGAATCAGAAGCACTTCCGGGTTAAGATATATAAAAGGACTCTGGGAGATCGCAGCAGCGAGCCGAGTTGGGAGGAAGGGTGACTGAGCTGCTGGGAGTGGAGGATTGGTTATTGTGATTGTGCATTATTGATTATTATTGATTATTATTGGAGTATTGTGGAGTGGAGGTGCTTTGTGCACTTTATTATTATAATAAATTCATTTTTGGACTTTTATCTGGTGTCTGACGCATTGTCTGAGGGTTCAAAGGGACGACAGTGCCCCTATCTGTCACAATATATATTGTCACACACGTGCGTGTTGGAGGCAGATAAAGAGCCTAAAGGTGAGTGAATTATAGCGAGACAGAGGGTCATCATGTGGTACTTACCTGAATCTCTTTCCCTCTACAGAAAATCAGAAGAAAAGTAAAGCTCTCCATTTCCGGGTTCAAAATGGTTGTGACAACGTCACTTCCGGTTAATTATGATGATGTCACTTCCGGTTCCACAATCCTTCACTTCTGTCGACTTCTGATGACGTTGGTTCCGCTTCCTGTCTCCAATCGTCACATCCTGCCAACCATTTCCTGTCCCATCATTCCTTGTACTATAAAAACACCATTTTCTCTTCAGTAAAATGTTCTATGTACTGA